>NC_134354.1:107267805-107442805 GCF_048569485.1 Anomaloglossus baeobatrachus | reverse complement strand
CCACACGGCACATCTCGAAAAACCCTCCTCTTCTATTCTCTGGCTGCGTGCACCAAGCGTGGGGAGCAGGCCCTGTCTTGTGCAAGCCTCAAGTGTTGAAGGAAAGCGTGAGGAGCATAGAAGAGACCTGCTCATACCTGCCCTAATATCTGCAAGGAACTTGACATTGATACACATGGATGCACATTATGCTTCTAAATAGCTACATAGAGAAAGCAAGATGACTTCTTGTTCTCGCCGACATTGTGTGCAGTCTGGAAGAAGCCAAAGCCATTCCTCAGTCATTCAGCTTGAGGACTTTATGGTTCCTTTACTGCCATCTCACCATAACCTCACTAGTCATCCCTTCTTACTGTCTGATTCTCCATTGTTTGTGGTAAACAAGGAAGGATATAGGTGTCTTTGTTAAAGAATCCATTGAAGACAACACGTAATGACGTGAGAAAGGAGCATGCCAGGGTCTGTAGGAAGCAAATATTGAAAATATACAGTTTTGGCTCCGAGATGATCGTGTTGCGAAAAGTGGCTGGTGGCTACTGAGAAATGATGAGGGTTATATAGGCTAACATTTCAGTCTGAAGAATTGCCACTGGATGGATACAAATCTGCACTGCCTAATTGAAGAGAAACCCAGAGGTAGATGAATAAAAAATGTTTTTTGTCAATGCGTTTGAGTCAACCAGACTTTCATCAGGACAACCGTCTAGTGCAGGGGTCGGGAACCTTTTTGGCTGAGAGAGCCATGAATGCCACATTTTAAAATGTAATTCCGTGAGAGCCTTGCTCACCAGAGGAGAGCGGCGTTGGTGGAGCTGCTCAGAAAGTCCACGCAGGCAGGGTAGGCGATGCTGTGGGCACGGAGGAGGGCGGTGTTGAAGCTGAAGAGGATCAGTGTGCGGAGGGTCGGTGATACTGCTGCGGGCTCATGGGGAGTCACTGCGGCGGACGCCATTGATCTGCCTGTGGGCTGCTTTGAATCTCCCGCACTTGGTGAGATTACCTTCAAGAAAATGGCCGGGGCACATGCGCAGATGGACGTGATGTACTTCAAGAAAATGGCCGCGGAGTCTATCTGCGCAAGCAGCGCTTCCGTGACCATTTTCTTGAAGTCGATCTCATCAATTACAGGAGATTCAAAGCAGCCCGTAGTCCTGCGGCAGATCAATGGTGCTCGCCGCTGCGACACCCCACGAGCCTGCAGTATCGCTGACCCTGCACCCCCACTGCCGCCCCGGTAAGCCATACCCGGTTTCTAAGACGTACCCCCATTTTGGGGGGAAAAAGTGCGTCTTACAAACTGCAAAATAAGATTTTTTTTATTAAAGATTTGTCTGCGAGCCAGATGCAGCTATCAAAAGAGCCACATCTGGCTCGCGAGCCATAGGTTCCCAACCCCTAATCTAGTGGTTTTCCTGATGAAGGAGGCTGGTTGACTCAGAAACGCATCAACAAATGAAGAGAAATCCAGAAATAGATGAATAAAAAGTGGTTTATTTGTTGACGCATTTCTGAGTCAACCAGTCTCCTTTATCAAGAGAACCAGTAGATGGTTGTCCTGATGAGTCTGGTTGACTCAGAAACGTGTTGACAAATAAACCATTTTTTATTCATCTACCTCTGAATTTCTCTTCAATTGAGCAGCGCAGATTTTATCCATTCCATGGTAATGGTTCATATTTGTGGATTTTGGAGCCGCCTGATTCTCACACGCTTCATTGGTTGTGTTTCACACAACCCCACTAGGTGAGCACATCCCGGACACTTTCCTACTATGTTATGACCCTATTGCGCTTTATACACTTATGTGTCAGTTGTCAGTGTGAATATCAGATACCTGAAATACAGAAAGCCCTATATACCTGCTGTATGTCCGCGTGCCTCCAGTTTCTGTCAAATCCGATAAAGTAATCCATTCAATCAGATGACGTATGTTTGGAGCTATTCTCCCTAAAGCTGAGGCTTAGCAGTGTTTTGTGTTTTACGATACTAGGATTGAATGACGTTGGGGAGAGGGGGGTTGGAATTAAACTGATCCAATACTGTTAAAAAAATTTTTGTGTGATTGCAAAGTTGTTGACTAGTGACCTCACATCACATAGATCCCATAGACTTCAAACAGTGTTAGAGCAATGATTGCCTGCAGTATATTGTCATCTACCTAACTGTAGAAACATTGGTAGAGCAGTCAGCAATGCATTAGACACGCAGAGTCCCCGCGGTTTGTGACGCATGTATAAGCGCTCATTCAATGTTGATTTTTTTTGGATGTAAAAAATGGTCCACATCATTTTGATGAGCGTTGGTCAGTGTGCCAGTTTTTATCATCAAGTTTCATCAGTTCTCATGCAAAAAAAAAAATAGAGGAAGATGGAGAAACCTCCATTATCAAAAGGTCAGTGAGTGCTGTCCGTTTTTTTTTTTTTCATGGACTTGTATTTGTGAGTTTGATATGTCAAATTTTGAATCAAATCATATATCTCCGTGTTTTTTTGTGTAGACCACTCATTCTGTAAAAAAACACCCGCGTGTCAACAGCCGCAAAGACAATAATAGGTACGAGTTTGATCTGTGAATAGCATAGATATCACTCGAATGTGAAAATCTGATGTCTGCACCCTGATGCAGAGCTTGCGGCCAATTACACTATATAGGATGATGGGGTCCGGTGGCAACCCTATGTCTTCTCGTAGTGTTGACATGTTCAGGAACTATCCGGCATTAAAGAGGACCAACTACCAGGATTTTCATATATACGGAAATCTAAAGCCAGTGCTATACTGGCGCTATCATGCTGATTCTATACATACCTTTTTAGTTGTGAGATCGAACCACACATTAGATATTCCGTTGCACCTCTCATCAAATAACAGTGCATTTCACAAACTTTACTTGCCTGTATTTCAGAAAGTATACACCCGATCTCACAACTAAAGGTATGTATAGAATCAGCATGATAGCATCAGTATAGCACTGGCTTTAGTTTATATATGAAAATCCTGGTGGTTGGTGCTCTTTAAATATGGAACAGCCTTGTCTGCAAAACAGATGCGCACCTTTGCATGCCGCATCCATATGGAAAAACACTCGCATGAAATAGCAGATTGACTTTGATTGATCAGTCCGTAATTATTGTGCACACGGACACCGCTCTGACCAGAAATACATCCAAATTAACAAGGCGTTAAGCCAGTTTCACATGTCAAACATCCATAGTCAGAGTACAAAGCACAATGTCAGGATCCAACAACATCATATAAAACCGCCCTTACAAATACAGTATTCAACACACGCAAATATCTTGGAAGCTTTTGTGATAACTTTCTTTTGTTGGGCAGCGAGTGCATTCTAGTTGTTTTATTCCCACGCTGGTGGAGTCGGGATGAGTTCAGGCCGGATGTTGGTTTACCACGCACCTGACTTTATAGCAGAGTATCCTAGCCTGATATTTTATGCAAAACAGAAATCTTGCAAATGTACTTTACCAAAAACCCTGGTGACTCTTCAGATTTTGTGTTATATTGAGCCTGAAGAAGAGACCTGCGTAGTCTGGAAAACTTGCTATTATTACCATCTTTTCAGATAGCCATTAAAAGGTATCAACCACTGAGGACTTCAGTTCTTTTAAACAATTTTTACCAAAAACCCTGGTAATTTTGCACAAAAATTTGCAGCTTTTCAGAACCAAACTCCAAAACCTCTTGGGTGTAAGCAGCATTTAGTGAAGAACAATAGATCCAGGTTAATTGCAGAAAAACAACCTGGCACGGTATGCTAATGGCTGCCTCCTGGCCTGTCTGCTCTGCATAGGTTGCAGTTCCCCGCCATGAGCGCTTTCTGCCTGGCAACAGATGGTGCGGCCGTGCTGACATCTGTCTGCTCGGAGTAGGTGTAAGGAGCAGACCTAGGCTTTGTTCTGCTCAAACAAAGAACATTATATATTTATTTTTATTTAATAAATGCACAAATAGCCATTTTTCCACTGTTTGATTTTATTCCATTCGCATGCATTAGTGTCGCCTCCATGGCATTCACATTGGGTGATACTGCTGACTGCTATATAATTGAAGTAGCTCGCGTTCAGGCTCTCCAGGGTGAAGACATGAGGGGAAGATGTGGGACGTGTAAAGTGATCCTCAGTATCTGCTAATTTCACTCAGAGATCTTGCAGGTCTGTGTTCTTGCAATATGTCGCCTCCTTCTGTGTCTGTGCAGAGGTCAAAGGGGCAGTATCACTGAAACTCGCACTATGGCAGACGCACACACACCATTTATTTTTTTTTCTCATAGAAGCATCACTTTGAGTGTAATTTTTTTTTTTTTAACAGTTCCTCAAAAAATAAATGTAGTCAATATGACCCTGTGACATAGCAGCAGCACACGTCAGAAAATCCCTGTCATTTCACACCACTGCTGATTTCCATTTGTGGACACACAAACCCCTTTGGCACTACGCAGAGATTACTGTTATTGGAAACCTGACACTACAATCTAACCAAGGGCAATTCCGATCAATTTACTTGTACTTGTTCACTTGTGACCCCGACCAACAAATTTGAGTTCAGCTTTGATTATCTAAACTGAAGATGAATAGTAGAACAATGTATCCAAAATAGGGATATAGAAAATAATGTAAAATGAGGGGACGGCCTCACTGATATAATGGATCACGATTATCGTGCTATGCAGCCGCTGTAGATCCCAGAGTCTCTGAACTCACAGTACGGTCAATATGGTCACCCACAGTTCTGTGAACTTTCTTGGCTATATAAATAATAATAAATGCTATTTTGCATTGTGATCTACTAGGATTGCAATAATCCTTTATGGGTACGATTACTGCAGAGCATGGCCTTTATAATGGAGTCCGATTCCCCAAAAGTTATTAAAGGGGTTTTCTTCGGCGCTCCATTGGGAGACCCAGACGATTGGGTGTATAGTACTGCCTCCGGAGGCCACACAAAGCATTACACTAAAAAGTGTAAGGCCCCTCCCCTTCTGGCTATACACCCCCAGTGGGATCACTGGCTCACCAGTTTTCTGCTTTGTGCGAAGGAGGTCAGACATCCACGCATAGCTCCACTGTTTAGTCAGCAGTAGCTGCTGACTATGTCGGATGGAAGAAAAGAGGGCCCATACTAGGGCCCCCAGCATGCTCCCTTCTCACCCCACTTTTGTCGGGTGTTTGTTAAGGTTGAGGTACCCATTGCGGGTACGGAGGCTGGAGCCCACATGCTGTTTTCCTTCCCCATCCCCCCTCAGGGCTCTGGGCGAAGTGGGATCTTACAGGTCTCCAGGCACTGAGACCGGGCTCCATCCACAGACCCAGAGAACCTGCTGGATATGGAGCTGAGTATCGTCAGGGACAGGCCCTGCTACATTAAGGTACTCTGTGTCCCCGGGCAAGCGCGCACACACACACCAGCATTGCTGGGAGTGTTAGTGCGCCGGGGGCAACAGCGCGGAGCGCTCGTGCTATTATTCACTACAGCTTTGCTGAGTGACTTTATGTATTGGGAACTGCCGCGCCGGCCGCTGCTGGGTGTTTTTTACATTGTGGCGCGGCTGGGACTTGTGGTGCGCCGGGGACTTCCGCGCTGGCCGTGCACATGGACGGCCGCGCTTATTACTCGAGTCCCCGGCTTTGCGGCCTAGTTTTCGTTTCGTTCCCGCCTCCAGCCCTGCCAGTCAGGGGTGAGGCGGGACGCTGTACAGACAGTCAGCGCCGAGGGCTGGAGTCTGCTTTGCATTCTCCAGCCCCCTTCACTGGACACAGTGGGACGCCAGTTTCCCCGCTCTTGTCTGGGGCACGCCCACGGCCCGCCCCTCGTCACACGAGCTGGAGAAGGACGCCGGCAGCCATTCCTGCACGCAGTCCGAGCTGGGGAACGCAGACATGCTCTGGGCAACCACTCACAGGGCTCTGGCGACCACACACCCGCGTTATAGGCGGGCGGTAAGCAGCACCTGAAGTGCTGACCCCACTAAATACCGAAGTGTCCATTTGTATTTTATGCTTGTATGCTATACACTGCACTGTACGGTCGCTATCTTTGGCTATATGCCCTCCTAGATGGCGAGATAACAGCAGCAAAAAAGCAAGGGTGCTAAGGCACAGGCTTTCTATGCTGCTTGTATTACATGTGCTGAAGTGTTCATTTGTACTTATGCTTGTATGCTATACATTGCACTGTACGGTCGCTACTCTTGGCTATATTCTCCTAGAGGGCTGGACAACAGCAGCAAGAAAGCAAGGGTGCCAAGGCACAGGCTTTCTATGCTGCTTGTATTGCATGTGCTGAAGTGTTTATGCTTGTATGCTATACATTGCATAGATGGCTAGAATACAGCAGCAAAAAAGCAACACAGGCTTTCTATGCTGCTTTTCCTGCATGTGATACTGTTCCACCGGCAGGTTCCACTGACCCCCATTGTGTGCAATGCTCCCCTGTAGCACTTGGTCAGCCGGGGTCTCTACTAGAGGTGGCCAAAGGAACCACCTGTGAACCCTGTCCAGGGACAGGGACGGAGTTGCAGTTTCGGCTGATAGACTTTGCAGTCCAGACAGGCCATGGGCAATCTTGATTAATGCTCCCTGGCCACCCTCATTTGGAACATAATCAGTGCTCCGGGGGGGTCCCAGGCATTCCAGGGTGACCCAGACAGCCTAAACTAGCTCGCTGGGTGCGGCACTCGGCTTCATCACTGGTCAAGGTCCCAGCGGGAGGACTCTCTGTATGATGAGGCAGACGTAGCTGATCAGGGCTTTGGTCCTGACACCGCTCTCAATCCGGATACACCGGATGGTGACGCCATAGTGAATGATCTTATAGTGTCCATCAATGGAATGTTGGATATTTCTCCCTCAGCTCCCCCAGTGGAGGAGTCAGCTTTACAGCAGGAGAAATCCCTTTTTCAGTATCTCATGCGTATATTGAGTACTTTTCTGGCCACGCTGACTTCAGAGAAGCAGTTCAGAAACACCACGCTTACCAGATAAGCGTTTTCTCCAAACGTATTAAGGATACACGTTATCCCTTCCCCCTGACGTGGTAAAGCGCTGGACCCAGGGTCCAAAGGTGGATCCCCCAATCTACAGGCTTGCGGCTAGATCCATAGTTGCAGTGGAGATGGGACTTCACTTAAAGATGCCATTGACAGACAGATGGACCTCTGGTTGAAATCTGTCTGTGAAGCTATCGGCGTGTCGGTTGCTCCGGCATTCGCAGCCGTATGGGCACTCTAAGCTATTTCAGCTGGTCTTGCGCAGCTGGTCTTGAGCACATGTACATCTGTGCCGCAGGTGGTGTCCTTAACCTCGCAATGTCTGCATTGCGACTTACCCTAGTAATGCTGTCCTGGGGGGACAGTCGAGGTTTCGGTCCTTCCCAGGCTCGGGCAGGTCCCAATTGTCCTCGTCCAAAAGGGCTCAAAAGGCTCAGAGGGGCTCAAATTCCGGCCGGGCTCAATCACGCCCAAGGAAGGCTGCAGGAGGAACCGCTACCAAGGCGGTCTCCTCATGACTTCAGCTCTCTCTCTCCGCATCCGTGGTTGGTGGCAGACTCTCCCGCTTGGCGACATTTAGCTGCCGCAGGTCACAGACCGGTGGGTGAGAGACATTGTGTCTCACGTGTACAGGATAGAGCTCCGTTCTCGTCCTCCGGCTCGATTCTTCAGAACTCCCCCCCCCCCCCCCCCCCCACCGAGCCGATGCTCTTCTGCAGGCAGAAGGAGTGGTAATCCCTGTTCCTCTTCAGGAACAAGACACGGTTTTTTCCTCCAATCTGATTGGGGTGCCAAAAAAGGGTGGCTCTTTCCGTTCCCTTCTGGACCTAAAACTGCTCACCAAGCACGTGAAGGCCAGGCGGTTCCGGATGTAACCCTCCGCTCCGTCATTGCCTCAATGTCTCAAGGAGATTTCCTTGCATCAATAGACATCAAAGATGCTTATCTCCACGTGCCAATTGCTACAGAGCATCAACGTTTTCTACGTTTCGTGATAGGAGACGACCATCTCCAGTTCGTAGCTCTGCCATTTGGTCTGGCGACAGCCCCACGGGTTTTCACCAAGGTCATGGCGGCAGTGGTAGCAGTCTTGCATTCTCAGGGACATTCGGTTATCCCTTAATTAGACGATCTACTTGTCAAAGCACCCTCTCAAGAGGCATGCCAACACAGCCTGAATGTTGCGCTGGAGACTCTCCAGACTTTCGGGTGGATCATCAACTTTTCAAAGTCAAACCTGGCACCGACTCAATCACTAACGTATCTTGGCATGGAGTTTCATACTCTCTCAGCGATAGTGAAGCTTCCGCTGGACAAGCAGCGGTCACTACAGACAGGGGTGCAGTCTCTCCTTCAGGGTCAGTCGCACCCCTTAAGGCGCCTCATGCACTTCCTAGGGAAGATGGTGGCAGCAATGGAGGCAGTCCCGTTCGCGCAGTTTCATCTGCGCCCACTTCAATGGGACATTCTCCGCCAATGGGACGGGAAGACAACTTCCCTAGACAGGAAAGTCTCCCTTTCTCAGACGGCCAAGGACTCGCTGCAATGGTGGCTTCTTCCCACCTCATTATCACAGGGAAGATCATTCCTGCCCCCATCCTGGGCAGTGGTCACGACAGACGCGAGTCTGTCAGGGTGGGGAGCAGTTTTTCTCCACCACAGGGCTCAAGGGACGTGGACTCAGCAGGAGTCCACCCTTCAGATCAATGTTCTGGAAATCAGGGCAGTATATCTTGCCCTATTAGCCTTCCAGCAGTGGCTGGAAGGAAAGCAGATCCGAATTCAGTCGGACAACTCCACAGCGGTGGCATACATCAACCACCAAGGAGGGACACGCAGTCGGCAAGCCTTCCAGGAAGTCAGGCGGATTCTGATGTGGGTGGAGGAAAGAGCATCCACCATATCAGCAGTTCACATCCCGGGCGTAGAAAACTGGGAAGCAGACTTCCTCAGTCGCCAGGGCATGGACGCAGGGGAATGGTCCCTTCACCCGGACGTGTTTCAGGAAATCTGCCGCCGCTGGGGGGTGCCGGACGTCGACCTAATGGCGTCTCGGCACAACAACAAGGTCCCGACCTTCATAGCGCGGTCTCGCGATCAAAGAGCTCTGGCGGCAGACGCCTTAGTGCAAGATTGGTCGCAGTTCCGGCTCCCTTGTGTGTTTCCACCTCTGGCACTCTTGCCCAGAGTGTTACGCAAGATCAGATCCGATTGCGGCCGCGTCATACTCGTCGCCCCAGACTGGCCGAGGAGGTCGTGGTACCCGGATCTGTGGCATCTCACGGTCGGCCTACCGTGGGCACTACCAGACCGTCCAGACTTACTGTCCCAAGGGCCGTTTTTCCATCGGAATTCTGCGGCCCTGAACCTGACTGTGTGGCCATTGAGTCCTGGATCCTAGCGTCTTCAGGATTACCCCAAGGGGTCGTGGCCACCATGAGACAGGCTAGGAAGTCCACTTCTGCTAAGATTTACCACAGAACGTGGAAGATTTTCTTATCCTGGTGCTCTGCACAAGGAGTATCCCCCTGGCCATTCGCGTTACCTGTCTTTCTTTCCTTCCTGCAATCTGGGTTGGAAAAGGGCTTGTCGCTCGGCTCCCTTAAAGGGCAAGTCTCGGCACTATCCGTGTTTTTTCAGAAGCGTCTAGCACGACTTTCTCAGGTGCGCACGTTCCTGCAGGGGGTTTGTCATATTGTACCTCCGTACAGGCGGCCGTTAGATCCGTGGGATCTAAACAAGGTCCTTGTTGCTCTCCAGAAGCCGCCCTTCGAGCCTCTGAGGGATGTGTCACTTTCTCGACTCTCACAGAAAGTGGCCTTTCTGGTAGCGGTCACGTCTCTTCGGAGAGTGTCTGAACTAGCAGCGCTGTCATCCAAAGCTCCTTTCCTGGTGTTCCACCAGGACAAGGTAGTGCTGCGCCCCATTCAGGAGTTTCTCCCTAAGGTGGTATCCTCTTTTCATCTTAATCAGGATATCTCCTTGCCTTCCTTTTATCCGCATGCAGTTCATCGGTATGAAAAGGATTTACATTTGTTGGATCTGGTGAAAGCACTCAGAATCTACATTTCCCGCACGGCGCCCCTGCGCCGCTCGGATGCACTCTTTGTCCTTGTCGCTGGTAAGCGCAAAGGGTCGCAGGCTTCCAAAGCCACCCTGGCTCGATGGATCAAAGAACCAATTCTTGAAGCCTACCGTTCTGCGGGGCTTCCGGTTCCATCAGGGCTGAAGGCCCATTCTACCAGAGCCGTGGGTGCGTCCTGGGCATTACGACACCAGGCTACGGCTCAACAGGTGTGCCAGGCAGCTACCTGGTCGAGTCTGCACACTTTCACCAAACATTATCAGGTGCATACCTATGCTTCGGCGGACGCCAGCCTAGGTAGAAGAGTCCTGCAGGCGGCAGTTGCCTCCCCGTAGGGGAGGGCTGTCTTTGCAGCCCTAACATGAGGTATTTCTTTACCCACCCAGGGACAGCTTTTGGACGTCCCAATCGTCTGGGTCTCCCAATGGAGCGCCGAAGAAGAAGGGAATTTTGTTACTTACCGTAAATTCCTTTTCTTCTAGCTCCTATTGGGAGACCCAGCACCCGCCCTGTTGTCCTTCGGGATTTTTGGTTGTTTTTCGGGTACACATGTTGTTCATGTTGAATGGTTTTCAGTTCTCCGATGTTACTTCGGAGTGAATTTGTTTAAACCAGTTATTGGCTTTCCTCCTTCTTGCTTTTGCACTAAAACTGGTGAGCCAGTGATCCCACTGGGGGTGTATAGCCAGAAGGGGAGGGGCCTTACACTTTTTAGTGTAATTGCTTTGTGTGGCCTCCGGAGGCAGTACTATACACCCAATCGTCTGGGTCTCCCAATAGGAGCTAGAAGAAAAGGAATTTACGGTAAGTAACAAAATTCCCTTCATTACATAGTTACATAGGTTGAAAAAAGACCTAGGTCCATATAGTTCACCCTTCCTCCACCAATTATGTATTTTGTCACTAAATCATTTGTAACCAGCAATGTTGTGTGTAGTGAGGAAATCATCCGGCCCTTTTATAAAAGCTGTTATAGTATCTGCCATTACTACCTCTTGTGGTCGGTATTCCACAGTCTGACTGCTCTAACTGTAAAGAACCCTTTCCTATTTAGCTGCCGGAATCGCTTTTCTTCCACTCGCAGTGAGTGCCCCCTAGTCCTTAGTACTGTCTTTGGAAGAAATAAGTCATGTGCCAGTCCTTTATATTGACCACACATGTATTTATACATATAAATGAGATCTCCTCTGAGACGTCTTTTTTCTAAGCTAAACAAATCTAACTTTTCCAGCCTCACATCACATGGGAGGCCTTCCATTCCTTGTAGTACTCTAGTTGCTCACCTTTGAACTGACTCCAACCTCCTAATGTCCTTTTTAAAATGTGGAGGCAAAAAACTGGATCCCATATTCCAGATGTGGCCTTACAAGGGATTTATAGAGGGGTAACAATGTTGGGATCACGAGATGTAATCTTTTTATGCACCCCAAAATTTTGTTTGCTTTAGCAGCTGCTGCTTGACATTGAGTGCTGCTGCTCAGCTTATTTGTAATGAGAATACCCAAGTCCTTCTCCTGTTCTGTACTCCCGAGTTTACTTCCATTTAATGTATACGCAGCTATAGGATTACTCCGTCCTAGTGCATTACTTTACATTTATCAACATTAAATCTCATTTGCCAAGTATCTGCCCATTCTGACATCTTATCCAGATCTTTTTGTAATATTGTCCAACTTAAAAACATCAGAAGCAAAGAATAGATAAAAAAAAATATTTGATTGTATATTCACATGATCCAACCCCTAATGGTGCAGCGTAGACTGCTCAGGTGGGACAGGAGGCGATCACTTTTCTTTCTTTGGGCCTTGACCACTGGGGCCCATTATTGTTTCTGGGAATTATTTGTTTTTAAGTTCAATAACCCCTTTTAGTTCATAAACCACTCATTAGAAAAACCATTAAAATCGCCTAAAAACAGCCTTCTCTCTGCCCCAAATGGGGCCCAACTTGCCGTTCCCACTGCCACAAGTCTACAGGGAAGGGTAAATCCATAAGTGTACCAAGGGAGGAATTGCTATGTGAAATATTCACACGAGACCGCAGAGATATTTACTCACTAACAAAAGATGCTCTGTTTCATTTAGATGCAGCACAGTCCTGACATATGTGCTAATAACCGATGCATCTGTGATAATAAAGCAGTGGGGATCCGGTCTATCACTATATGGGAATGCTGGGAAATCTGTACTCTACAAATGGTTATTTAAAAGGTACTTGTGCCAAGTAAATAACTAGTTGCTTCCTATGCAAACAATTAGAATGATCATTACATTAGAGGGGTTCTCCTTTTTGGATAGTCCTTTCTTTTTTTTTTTTCTTATAGAAGAGCCCTAAGGTGGGCTTTGAACATTACCACATCGCAAGCCGATGCTGCGATGTCGAGTGCGATAGTCCCCGCCCCCGTCGAAGCAGCGATATCTTGTGATAGCTGGCGTAGCGAACATTATCGCTACGGCAGCTTCACATGCACTCACCTGCCCTACGACCGTCGCTCTGGCCGGCGACCCGCCTCCTTCCTAAGGGGGCGGGTCGTGAGGCGTCATAGCGACGTCACACGGCAGGCGGCCAATAGTGGCGGAGGGGCGGAGATGAGCAGGATGTAAACATCCCGCCCACCTCCTTCCTTCCGTATAGCCGCCGGCGGCAGGTAGGAGATGTTCCTCGCTCCTGCGGCTTCATACACAGCGATGTGTGCTGCTGCAGGAACGAGGAACAACATCGTACCTGTCGCGGCACCGGCATTATGGAAATGTCGGAGAATACACCGATGATACGATAACGACGCTTTTGCGCTCGTTCATCGTATCATCTTGGATTTACACACTACGATGTAGAAAGTGACGCCGGATGTGCGTCACGTTTGATTTGACCCCACCGACATCGCACGTGCGATGTTGCAACATGCAAAGCCGCCCTTAGGCGGGCTTTGCACACTACGACATCGCAGGTGCGATGTCGGTGGGGTCAAATTGAAAGTGACGTACCTCCGGCATCGCATGCGACATCGTAGTGTGTAAAGGCTCGATGATACGATTAACGAGCGCAAAAGCGTCGTAATCGTATCATCGGTGCAGCATCGGCTTAATCCATAATTACGCTGACGCGACGGTCCAATGTTGTTCCTCGCTCCTGTAGCAGCACACATCGCTGTGTGTGAAGTCGCAGGAGCGAGGAACATCTCCTACCGGCGTCACTGCGGCTTCCGTAGGATATGCGGAAGGAAGGAGGTGGGCGGGATGTTTACATCCTGCTCATCTCCGCCCCTCCGCTCCTATTGGCCGCCTGCCGTGTGACGTCGCAGTGACGCCGCACGACCTGCCCCCTTAACAAGGAGGCGGGTCGCCGGCCAGAGCGACGGTCGCAGGACAGGTGAGTCCATGTGAAGCTGCCGTAGCGATAATGTTCGCTACGGCAGCTATCACAAGGATATCGCAGCTGCGACGGGGGCGGGGACTATCGCACTCGGCATCGCATAGCGGCTTGTCAAAATAAGCCTTTAAGATGACCTTCTAGGCACTTTTGGGAAAGCGTGATTACCTACATTCACTGGTCCCGTCGGAGCATCCGTCCCAATGCCCTCTTGCAACACTTGTTTCTGACGCATGCGCCGACGGGGCAATTGACTGTAATGGGCACCCAGATGTAGTAGACTGCACCTGAGTGTTCGCCTGCAGAAAGCATATATGCCTGAAAATGGTGCAAGACAGCGCACACGGGTACTCTATTTGCACCATTCTAGTCATCGACCCGTCGGCACATGTGTCTGAAACACGTTTTGCGGGGGGGAGGGAGGTTCGGATAGAAGCCCTGACAGGACCAGTGAATGTAGGTAATAACGCAATGTGAAACCAGCCTAAGCCTTTATGATGACCTTTTAGACACTTTTGGGAATATTCAGATAACCAAGCCAATCCCCCAATTATTCCCAGAGGTGTCTCTCACCACTTTTTGGGATTAGTTGCACTTCTTAATGAGCTGATTGGTGCTAAATGAAAGGATTGGGATGTTATCATCCATCAGTGAATGTCCATGGGCGGTACAGTAAGAGCCATCACGCCTGTATGGCCAGTGTACTCACTGGATTTGCTCGGTACAGTCTGATTTCCGCAGTCATCATTAACTATAGCCCGCCAGTCTGGATTAAGCTGGCACCAGTCATTTGTTTGAATTAAGCCATGAGAGGAGAGAGTCAAACAGTTTTTTTCGTCTTATCTGCTGAGTTTAATGGCTCCATTCACAACCCCCATTCCCCCCCCTTCCCCCCCCCCGCCCGTCAAGATATTGTCTGTTAACAATAGTTTTCTGACTTCTGGATATAAAGCGTTTTATCCTAATGCAGTTTAACTCCTTTTCAAAGCAAACTACTTCAAATATCCTGGCCCAAGCTTCCAGATAGGAGCTGTCAGATGCTGGCAGGTACTGGCATTCTCCTCGCTGCAAGAACAGAATCTCCTTATTGTTCTAGTGCCCCCAAATAACCCTGACCATGGGAAATCCCAGGCTGCAGGAAACATGGAGGTGAATGGGAAGGAAATGTGCATGTTTCATCTGCCACACGACAATCAGCGCTTTCTCTGTGGGGGGCGTGTAGAATTATGCTGCTTATCTTGTATGGGGGGGAAGTGGTGTGAAGACTGAAACGGAGTCGCTGACCTTGCTCTGTGCGGGTTATTATACGCATGATACTGTGTGCAAGACTAGACAATACAGCAACAGAGGTCGTATGGAACCACAAGGTCCAGCATGCTAGATATGGCTGCATGCCTCCTCGCCAGTGACTGTAGCCTAATTTGTAGTATAATTTGTTATAATAAGTACTGGTATAGAAATACACTTAGATCTGACCTAACTACTATGAAGTACACATGTGGCACTCTCCACATTTCTAGAGTCGGTCTTCATAATAACAGTGTTGCTCCAGAAAACTGATGATTGATATTCTACCCAAACCATACCATGTGCAGCCATTTATACAATTTGTAAATGGCACTTTTATAAAGAAAAGAGGCGGCTTTATGGGCCAACAGTGCCATATCCTCTAGAGAAGAGCAAAGGATTCAACCTGCCCTGGTCCGGTGCCCAGGCGGCTCTGAATCTTTCTAGGCTCCTCCTGCATGACTAGGCCTCATGGGACACCATGACATCCCGGGGCCTTAATAAGCAGCAGAGGAGCTCACAATTCCAGATGGGGGTTTACTTGGTGCAGAACTGAACGCTACCCTTGTCCAGATGTAATGGAGGACCAACCTGGAAATTTGACCAGTGTACTTCAAATCTTTCTGCTTCTCTCTTAAAGGGCATCTGTCACCAGATTTAACACCTAATCTGAGAGCAGTATAACGTAGAGCGGGAGACCTTGATTCCAGCGATGTGTCACTTAAGGCCCCATTACACACTGCAACATCGCTAGCGATATCGCTGTAACGTCACCGGTTTTGTGACGTAATAGCGACCTCCCCAGCGACATTGCAGTGTGTGACACGCATCAGCGACCTGGCCCCTGCTGTGAAGTTGCTGATCGCTACAAATCTTTCAGGACCATTTTTTGGTCCTTTGTTTCCCGCTGTGCAGCATGCATCGATGTGTTTGACACCGTTATGACGACATCGTTAGCGACTTAGAACCCAGCCCGTAGGCGTGCTATAGCGTTCACTTTCCCATCCCCTTACCTCCAATTGGTGGTCGCTGTTGCGTTCTGATTGGGCGGCTTTCACTGAAAAGAAGGCAACTTTAGCGCTTCTGTCCTTTGTTTCAAAGCTACCTTGTTCCTGAGCATGCTGGTTTGCGGATAATTAGAGAGTTCTCCAGTCTGCAATACTATAAAGCCTATACGGTAAGCATCATTTGATTGACGCTGTATTGATGCTGTATAGATAAACCCCTGTGTGCAGTCGCTGCACAGAGAACTCTACAAAGATCCGCTAAGCAACAGAAGTTCAGGAACAAAGGATATACAAGCACGACTTTTGCCAATCTTTCCAAGCTCAGGGTCGCCAATAAGAACGCACTAGCAATCACCAATCGGAGCTGAGGAGGGTGTGTAAAAAGGACACCTAGGTGGCTTCAGTGCCAAACACCACGCCCCTAACATAGGTGTGAGTCGTCAAATAGCTGCTGTGTGACACGTCCCCAACAACCAGCGAGGTCGTTCTGCAGGTCCCTATCGCTGCTGCGTCGTTGGCCAGATCTGTCTGTTTGACAGCTCACCAGAGACTTTCCAGCAATCCCGGCCAGGTTGGGATCGCTGGTGGGATCGCTAGAAAGTCTCAGTGTGTAAAGGGGCCTTTACTTGGCTGCTTAGTGTAGATGTGATAAAATCACAGTTTAATCAGCAGTAGATTATCATTACATTACTTGGCATGCTGCCAGGTAGTCCAGCATATTCATGAGCTCTGTATAACTGCGAGATCTGCAGCAGAGAGAATATTGATTTTATCAAAATGACAGCAAACAGCTCAGTAAGTGACACATCACAGGAATTGGTGTCTCTGTCTCTACATTATGCTGCTCTCAGATGGGGGAGCAAAAACCTGGTGACAGATTCCCTTTAATATACGCTTACTGTATATGAAGTATGTTACATAGTTTATTAAGGGGGTTGTCCAACCTTGGGGTACAAGTCTGCAGTCACATGACCACCCGCTTCAGTACTGGAGAATAATCAGGAGTCACAAATCTTGTGCCCCAGGGCTGGAAAATGTATTTAATATGAATGGATAACAAAAAAATAACTTACCACATGCCACTGATGCAACTTGTCAGGCCCAAAAGGTAAGGGGCCCAAGTCCACCTCCAACACAGATGGAGATCTACTTTGAAATTAACTTCTGGGCTGCAGTGGGGCCATACATTGTTCTTGCACAGTGTCTTTCTTCTGTCGGTGTCTAGTCTTGGTAGATTTTGTACAGTATTTATTTAACTCCGGTTCCTTCTGGGCTTAAGGGCTGGTTCACACATAGCGACAGCGACAACGAGGTCGCTGTTACGTCACCATTTTCTGTGACGTAACAGCGACCTTGTAAGTCGCTGTTATGATCGCTGCTTAGCTGTCACACACAGCAGACGCAGCAGCGATCATAACCGCGAGAGCAGGGAGCCGCGCACACTGCTTAGCGCTGGCTCCTTGCTCTCCTAGCTACAGTACACATCGGGTTAATTAACCCGATGTGTACTGCAGCTACATGTGCAGAGAGCCGGAGCCGGCAGCACAGGCAGCGTGAGAGCTGCGGAGGCTGGTAACTAAGGTAAATATCGGGTAACCACCTTGGTTTACTCGATGTTTACCCTGGTTACAGCTTACCGCAGCTGCCAGACGCCGGCTCCTGCTCCCTGCTCGCTTCATTTCGTCGCTCTCTCGCTGTCGCACACAGCGATCTGTGTGTCACAGCGGGAGAGCGCCTTTGAAGAAAACGAACCAGGGCTGTGTGTAACGAGCAGCGATCTCGCAGCAGGGGCCAGATCGCTGCTCAGTGTCACACACAGCGAGATCGCTAATGAGGTCACTGTTGCGTCACCAAAACCGTGCCGTAGCAGCGATTTCGGTAGCGATCTCGCTATGTGTGAAGCACCCCTAAGAGTCCAGTGGGCAGTCTTGGTAATTGACAGCCATTGCTGTATCTGTGTGAATAAAAAAAAAAAGGCTCTGGCTTAGTGAGTAAACCTTCTTCAACCAGACTTCAAACATATCCTCAGAATGCACAAATATTAAGCTAAAAAACTACATTCTGATATCCTCAATGCAAGAGTGAGGGTGTAGAGCGGGGCCCTGAAACCTGGGGTTATCCATGGAGATTAGGGGTCACTGGTGACTAATCCAAAAACTAGCCATGTATGCTATGGTGTATAGGGGAGTGTGAGGCAAATCCCGGGATATGAAGATGAATTATGACTCCAGTCATAATCCCTCATCACTCCCTGGCAGTGCCCCCTCCCTTCTTGTTCTCAGTGTTCCACTTACACCTCCATGGCCATGTCCTGTGATATGGAAATTAGGTGATGTGGGAACAAAGGACACAGGATGACTCCCTGCCGTCACCCTGTAGTAGGAGCTGCTAGCTAGTTAGCAAGGCTATGGAAATAGCCAGACAGAACGACTCCAGTAAAAAATGGTTCATATCTCGCAAGCCATATTTCCGATAAATATGGCAACCATAAAAATGGTGTCTCTGCATGCGGACGATGCCGGCACACCCTTTTTATGGGAGCAGGACATTGGGAAATGCCCCAGGCGTGATATCAGCCAATGGGGAACTGGCAGACAGGTCATGAGTCCCCTCGTTCTGTAGCTAAATTCATAACTGTCACAATGAGAGCATTGGCGTCCGCCTACGACGCTCCCAGGCAAAGTTATGGCCCATATTCCATGTTGGGATATTGTCCATAACTCAAGCCAGGGGTGGAGCAGTGCTCCCTGTGAGGTCACTAAGGTAGGAGGGGACCTGGATCTGCCCAGGTTGATAACCCTACTTCGGCCATTCTCCAGGGTTCTTTCGCTGGGGGCACGTGTAGGAAACATCTGTGGGAGTTCCTGGAAACCTGGTCTACAGCGCCCCCCTGTGGCCAGACGCAACAAGGTAACTGCTGGAACTGTGTATGCCTGTTTGTAACCCATGCTTTGATTGTAACTGTACTCTGACATATGTATATTCTGTAGATTCCCTATTGTATATATTGTAGTTTCTAGTGTGCTTTAGGCTGATTAAATTATATAATTAATCTTGGGCTGTTCTGTTATCTCGATCTTGAATCCCACGTCTGTGTGTTCGGCTAATAGTTACCGTGAAGCGGTTGGTGGCAGCGAGTTTGTGCCAAGGATTATTGTGGGGAGGCCAGTGAGATTCGGGGAGATTTTATATATTCCGCCCGCGGAGGTCGGGGGAATATATACCCTACTCTCACCGGGGACCCTTCAATAATCGGCATAAGTAGTATAGCGGCCTCCTTGCTTATTGTCGGGCAATTCCATAATTGGCCTGACTATAAGAGGGGCGCTAGAGAGCGCGTCACGTGCTCTGTCTGTCGGTCGGGAGGTATAAAGGAGGGGTGACCCCCACTTGTTACCCCCCGATTGTGACGTACTGGTAGCCAGCGCGGGGGATTTCTGAGTGACCCCCCCGGTGGTTTGTGACATATTGGTGGCATAGCGGTGGGATCGAGATAATAGTGTGTGTGAGTGTGAGACCCATACTCCCAGACACTAAAGACTGCCTGCAGCAGCTGTGGCTGCTGGGGTCTTCAGACTAGCTCAACACTAGAGTGTCAGAGTGCAGATACTGTAAGGTGTGTGGAGGCATCAGGTGTCAGTTCTGTGTCAGTGACCAAAAGTCTGCAAGAATGGCTGATGGCACCAGGAGCAGAGCTATGCAACTGGCCAATGCTAAGGCAGGAGCCGAAGAGAGGGAGGACGGTGCTGTGGACAGCAATGAGGAGGTTGCCCACGAGTCCTCCAGGAGCTCGACGCCAGAAAACCGTTCTGCCGAGGACATTGCGCAACCTGGCACTGCTGGACAAGATGAGGAGCAGCTCACCCAAGGGTCCTCAACGAGCCAGATGCCAGCCCTCCGCTCTGCAATGGACAGTGAATCACCAGGCTCCGCAGCGGGCCGCAGATCACCACGTGCCATTCCACCGAGCCTGGGAGGCTCGGATAGCCTTCTTCAAATGGCTATGGCCCTTCTCCAGGCTGGAGACCAGGAGGGCTACAAGGGACTCCTGGCAGAGCGCAGGGCAGAGCGGCAAGCAGCGCGTGAGGCTGAGGCTGCGGAGCGGCAGGCAGCGCGTGAAGAGCGCCAGGCAGAGCGTGACTACCAGCTGCAGCTAGCTCAGCTCCGGCCCTCATCAGCCACACGTGACCTTCAAGACACCAAACTTCCAAAGGTCCGTGTTGAGGACTTCCCAGTGCTGGAGAAGGATGGAGACTTGGACTCTTTCTTGACTGCTTTTGAACGGACTTGCTTGCAGCACCATCTGAACAAGGACCAGTGGGCCAAATACCTGACCCCCCGTTTAAGGGGTAAGGCCCTGGATATCCTTGGGGACTTGCCTGCTGAGGCAGATCAGGGCTACGACACCATCAAGCGGGCCCTGATCCAACAGTACAACCTCACCCCGGAGTCCTACCGCAAGAAGTTCCGGAGCCTACAGAAGGGACCAAAGGACTCCTGGGCTGACCACCGGCGGGCACTTGCCCGAGCTGCCGACCACTGGACCCAAGGCCTGCAGCTTTCCACCGGACCGGAGATCCTGGACTTGTTCATCACGGAGCAACTCTTGTGGAACTGCCCTGAGGATCTCCGCCAGTTCATCCGAGACCAGAAGCCAAAGGGGTCCACGGCTACAGCTGCCCTTGCCGATGACTACACCAACAACCGGGCCCCTGAGGCCAGGAGAGCGGCCACCAGCAGCACCTGGAGAGGGGGTAAGATGAATTCTGCGACTGCCCCACCTGCCCCTAGACTGCAGGGGGTGTCCCCCTCAACTCCCCTCTCCAGGCCCGTGGCGGAACCAAGACGGTGCCACCAGTGCAACCTACCTGGACACTTCAAGGCCATGTGCCCTCAGCGTCCCAAGGCCCCGGCTCCGTCCCCGTCCCAAGGGCCGCCCAAGGTGTATTGTGTGGGTGGGGGTGGTGGTAGGTCCCTGGACAGCTTCCAACCTGTCACCGTCGGCCGGTCTGTGACCATAGGACTGCGAGACAGCGCCTCGGAGGTGACTCTGGTGCGGCCTGAGATGGTGTCCCCCCAAGACTTGATCCCTGGAAAAACCCTCGCTGTCTCCGGGATTGGAGGCATTGACCCGGCGCTGCCTGTTGCTGACATTTATGTGGACTGGGGCGCAGGGCGGGGGGTGAGGGAGGTGGGGGTAACTGATCGGATCCCTGCAAACGTGCTACTTGGGACAGATTTGGGGCAGATAACCTCCCAGTTTGGGCCCCAACCAAGGGCTGAACCTTCAGCCAGTACTGACATGCCTCCGGACAATGTTAATGTGTTATCTATGAATGATGTAAGGGAGGAGGGAGTGAACTCTGATATTTCTGCTTGCATAGACACCATAGACACACACACAGCTGCAGCTGTGACAGGGGAGGGGGTCAGAGAAAGGTGTGACAATGCCTCTACAAGTAACCAGCCTGTGAGCTGGGATCTGTTGCCCTCTGCAGGGATAAGCAGAGAGCAGGGTGCTGCAGGGGGAGGACCAGTGTGTGGGGTGGGGGCTACCACAGCAAATGTGGGGTCCCCAGAGATTTCACAGCGGGGTTCTGTTGCTGCAGGAGGGGAACAGGCAGGTGAGATTGGGGCCGGTCCAGGAGCGGAAGTGCTCCCAGGTAAGATCTCGGTGCATGGTTCCCCCACAACCGGGGTGTCAGGAAGCCAGGTAGGTCTGCCTGAACCGGCGACTTGGTCAGGAACGGAGGAGGAGCAGGCACGACCCACGGTCGCAGCGGCTGTGGCCGCTGTCACCCGCAGTGGGAGTGCTGGAAGCCAAGGGGCCTCCCGGAGGTCCGATAGCTCTTCCCCTTCTGACCAAGTGGCAGCCGAGTCAGGTGGAGGCCAGGACACAGGTCCCGGGGTACTGACTGAAGATGTGACAGTCTCGTCGATTCTGGCCACATCTAGTCAGGGGTTTCAGGCAGCGTTAGAAGCTGATGACAGCCTGAAAGCTCTTAAGGAGCAGGCGGCACAGCCTCCCTCGGACTCGGACCCGGAGCGAGTGGTCTGGGACCAAGGACGGCTGTACCGGGCCACGGTCCAGCAGGGTTCACCGGAGGCGTGGCCCAGGGACCGACAGTTGGTGGTACCCTATCCGTTCCGGACGGAGTTGTTGCGGATCGCACATGAGATTCCGATGGCCGGACACCTAGGGATCGCTAAGACCAAGGCCAGGTTAAACCAGCATTTCTACTGGCCAAAAATGGGGGCCGATGTGGCTGCCTACTGCCGTTCGTGTGAAACCTGTCAGAGAGTGGGGAAGGCGGGGCCACGCCCCAAAGCCCCACTGGTATCTCTGCCAATCATCGATGAGCCTTTCAGGAGGGTGGCTGTGGATCTGGTCGGCCCGCTGGCCATCCCCAGCAGCTCCGGGAAACGCTTCATACTGACGGTAGTGGACTATGCCACCCGGTACCCAGAAGCAGTGGCCTTGTCGTCCATTCGGGCTGACAAGGTGGCCACCGCATTGCTGGAGATTTTCTCCCGAGTGGGGTTTCCCCAGGAAATGCTCACTGACCGGGGGACCCAATTCATGTCCCAGCTGATGGAGGCCCTCTGTAAGCAAGTCCAGGTGCGACATCTGGTGGCCAGCCCGTACCATCCACAGACTAATGGCCTGTGCGAGCGGTTCAATGGCACCTTAAAGCAGATGCTTAAGATGTTGGTCGACTCCCATGGGCGTGACTGGGAGCGGTATCTCCCACACCTGTTATTTGCTTACCGGGAGGTTCCACAGGCCTCAACAGGATTCTCACCGTTTGAGCTCCTGTACGGGCGACGTGTGCGGGGCCCCCTGGCTCTGGTGAAAGAGGCTTGGGAAGGGGATTTGGCCACCCCTGGAGTGTCGGTTATCGAGTATGTCATGCGCTTCCGGGACAAAATGCAGGCCTTGACGCAACTGGTACACGACAGTATGGCTCAAGCCCAGGCCGATCAGAAGCGTTGGTACGACCAGAACGCTTGTGAGAGGACCTACCAAGTGGGTCAAAAGGTGTGGGTACTGGTCCCCGTACCACAGGACAAGCTTCAGGCAGCCTGGGAAGGCCCATACCTCGTGTACCAGCAGCTCAACCCTGTAACGTACCTGGTCACCCTGGACCCTGCCCGTGGAAGGCGGAAGCCCTTCCATGTGAACATGATGAAGGCACATCATGAGCGGGAGGCATGTGCGCTCCCCGTGTGCAACCTGCCCGAGGAGGGAGAAGCGGAAACCCTCTTGGATATGCTAGCCCAGGTTAGGGCAGGCGGATCCATTGAGGATGTGGAGGTTGGCCACCAGCTCTTGGAGGACCAACGGTCCCAGCTGTGGGCCACCCTCCTCCCCTTCCGGGGGTTGTTTACCAACCAGCCCGGAAGGACTGACTTGGCTGTCCATCACGTGGACACTGGGGATCATCCCCCGATCCGGCGTTCAGCATATCGGGTCTCCCTGGAGGTGCAGCAACACATGCGCCAGGAGATTGACGAGATGCTGAAGCTGGGGGTGATCCAGGCATCCAACAGCGCTTGGGCCTCGCCTGTAGTCCTCGTCCCTAAGAAGGACCGAACCACTCGGTTCTGCGTGGACTACAGGGGGCTCAATGCGGTCACGGTCGCCGATGCGTACCCAATGCCACGCATCGATGACCTGCTCGATCAGTTGGCCGGGGCTCAGTACCTGACCATCATGGATCTGAGCCGGGGATATTGGCAGATCCCCCTGACTCGCAAGGCCAGGGAACGCTCTGCCTTTATTACCCCATTTGGACTGTACGAGTCCACGGTGATGCCATTCGGGATGAGGAATGCCCCTGCCACTTTCCAGCGGATGGTCAACACCCTGCTCAAGGGACTTGAAGGGTACGCGGCCGCGTACCTGGATGACATTGCCGTCTTCAGTCCCACCTGGGAGGACCACCTAGAGCATCTAGCACAGGTGCTCAGGCGGATCCACCGGGCAGGTTTGACCATCAAGCCGGGAAAGTGTCAGCTGGCCATGAGCGAGGTCCAGTACCTCGGTCACCGGGTAGGTGGGAGAACACTGAAGCCCGAGCCTGAGAAAGTGGAAGCCATCGCATCCTGGCCCACCCCCAGGACCAAGAAGCAGGTGATGTCCTTCTTGGGGACCGCTGGGTACTATAGGAGGTTTGTTCCATGCTATAGTAGCCTGGCAAAGCCCTTGACGGACCTCACCAAGAAGAAGCTGCCCTCTGCAGTCGATTGGACAATGGACTGCGAGACAGCCTTCCGGGCCCTAAAGGACGCCCTGTCCAGCCCGCCCGTGCTACAGGCAGCCGACTTCACGCGGCCGTTTGTAGTACAGACCGACGCCAGTGACTTCGGCCTCGGTGCGGTGCTCAGCCAGGTGGACTCTGCGAGCCAAGAGCACCCAGTCTTGTACCTGAGCAGGAAGCTGTTACCAAGGGAAGTTGCCTATTCCACGATGGAGAAGGAGTGCCTGGCCATAGTGTGGGCCCTGCAGCGTCTGCAACCCTATCTATACGGGCGCCACTTCATCGTGGAGACGGACCACAATCCCCTCAGCTGGTTGCACACCGTCTCTGGGACGAATGGGCGATTGTTGCGATGGAGCCTTGCGCTCCAGCAATACAACTTCACCATTCGCCACAAAAGGGGCCGTGACCACGGTAACGCAGACGGGCTGTCCCGACAAGGAGAGGTCGCGGACGGGCGCACGGGGGAACACCGGAGTGTGCTGCCCCCTAGCGCCCTCAAAAGGGGGGAGGTGTGAGGCAAATCCCGGGATATGAAGATGAATTATGACTCCAGTCATAATCCCTCATCACTCCCTGGCAGTGCCCCCCTCCCTTCTTGTTCTCAGTGTTCCACTTACACCTCCATGGCCATGTCCTGTGATATGGAAATTAGGTGATGTGGGAACAAAGGACACAGGATGACTCCCTGCCGTCACCCTGTAGTAGGAGCTGCTAGCTAGTTAGCAAGGCTATGGAAATAGCCAGACAGAACGACTCCAGTAAAAAATGGTTCATATCTCGCAAGCCATATTTCCGATAAATATGGCAACCATAAAAATGGTGTCTCTGCATGCGGACGATGCCGGCACACCCTTTTTATGGGAGCAGGACATTGGGAAATGCCCCAGGCGTGATATCAGCCAATGGGGAACTGGCAGACAGGTCATGAGTCCCCTCGTTCTGTAGCTAAATTCATAACTGTCACAATGAGAGCATTGGCGTCCGCCTACGACGCTCCCAGGCAAAGTTATGGCCCATATTCCATGTTGGGATATTGTCCATAACTCAAGCCAGGGGTGGAGCAGTGCTCCCTGTGAGGTCACTAAGGTAGGAGGGGACCTGGATCTGCCCAGGTTGATAACCCTACTTCGGCCATTCTCCAGGGTTCTTTCGCTGGGGGCACGTGTAGGAAACATCTGTGGGAGTTCCTGGAAACCTGGTCTACAGCGCCCCCCTGTGGCCAGACGCAACAAGGTAACTGCTGGAACTGTGTATGCCTGTTTGTAACCCATGCTTTGATTGTAACTGTACTCTGACATATGTATATTCTGTAGATTCCCTATTGTATATATTGTAGTTTCTAGTGTGCTTTAGGCTGATTAAATTATATAATTAATCTTGGGCTGTTCTGTTATCTCGATCTTGAATCCCACGTCTGTGTGTTCGGCTAATAGTTACCGTGAAGCGGTTGGTGGCAGCGAGTTTGTGCCAAGGATTATTGTGGGGAGGCCAGTGAGATTCGGGGAGATTTTATATATTCCGCCCGCGGAGGTCGGGGGAATATATACCCTACTCTCACCGGGGACCCTTCAATAATCGGCATAAGTAGTATAGCGGCCTCCTTGCTTATTGTCGGGCAATTCCATAATTGGCCTGACTATAAGAGGGGCGCTAGAGAGCGCGTCACGTGCTCTGTCTGTCGGTCGGGAGGTATAAAGGAGGGGTGACCCCCACTTGTTACCCCCCGATTGTGACGTACTGGTAGCCAGCGCGGGGGATTTCTGAGTGACCCCCCCCGGTGGTTTGTGACAGGGAGGCATACATATCAGTTCATGTTGGCTTTTTGCTGGATGAGGTGCAGAGTTCCCTTTGTTGCATTATAAAGTGGTTAGTGCGGAGGTGTGAAGACAGATCACTGCAATTGCACAATATTGTAATGAGAGTAATCAGACTTACCTTGCAAAACAAATAAATCTCTCACTTCTATAATGGATGTTACACAGGTTGATGTAATTGCATACATTAGGACAGCAAACTACTGGAGCCCAGGAGCTTCAAGCAACATGTAGATAAATATCCACCTTTTCGGGTGTTGTCCCCTTGCAGAAAACTTTTGTGTGTGTGTGTGTATATATATATATATATATATATAATTTATATTTACACACAACTGCCTTGGCATCTGTTGTTTGGTTGCAACAGTGATGTCACATCGACATCGCTGCAGCCAATCACTGGACACAGCACTTGAGCTCACTGTTTGCCTGCAGCGTTCTCCACGTGCGGTCACTGGCGCATCCATATATCAGAAATCGGGGACAGAGACTTTGTGCTGGACCCCAGGTGCATAAGTAAAGAATCGTTTTGTTTTTTTTTATTTTTTTATTTTTTCAACTGCTCATCAAAAATGTTTTCTGTGAGAGCCCTTTAAAGGGAACCAATCACCAGGATTTTCGTATATAAGCTAAAGCCAGTGCTATACTGGCACTATCAGGCTGGTTCTATACATACCTGTAGTGGTCAGCTCGGATGTTTTAGGTTTTCAAATTCAAAAAAGTAAAGTTTATAAATCGGCAGCTGCTTGAGTGACAGCAGCTGAGGATCAGATAATATCTGGGGGGATATTCATAGTTATCCCCTCCCCCTGTTAGAAGCATAAGCATTATACAATCAATATACAGTGCCTACAAGTAGTATTCAACCCCCTGCAGATTTGGCAGATTTGATAAGATGCAAATAAGTTAGAGCCTGCAAACTTCAAACAAGAGCAGGATTTATTAACAGATGCATAAATCTTACAAACCAACAAGTTATGTTGCTCAGTTAAATTTTAATAAATTTTCAACATAAAAGTGTGGGTCAATTATTATTCAACCCCTAGGTTTAATATTTTGTGGAATAACCCTTGTTTGCAATTACAGCTAATAATCATCTTTTATAAGACCTGATCAGGCCGGCACAGGTCTCTGGAGTTATCTTGGCCCACTCCTCCATGCAGATCTTCTCCAAGTTATCTAGGTTCTTTGGGTGTCTCCTGTGGACTTTAATCTTGAGCTCCTTCCACAAGTTTTCAATTGGGTTAAGGTCAGGAGACTGACTAGGCCACTGCAACACCTTGATTTTTTCCCTCTTGAACCAGGCCTTTGTTTTCTTGGCTGTGTGCTTTGGGTCGTTGTCTTGTTGGAAGATGAAATGACGACCCATCTTAAGATCCTTGATGGAGGAGCGGAGGTTCTTGGCCAAAAATCTCCAGGTAGGCCGTGCTATCCATCTTCCCATGGATGCGGACCAGATGGCCAGGCCCCTTGGCTGAGAAACATCCCCACAGCATGATGCTGCCACCACCATGCCTGACTGTAGGGATGGTATTCTTGGGGTCGTATGCAGTGCCATCCAGTCTCCAAACGTCACGTGTGTGGTTGGCACCAAAGATCTCGATCTTGGTCTCATCAGACCAGAGAACCTTGAACCAGTCTGTCTCAGAGTCCTCCAAGTGATCATGAGCAAACTGTAGACGAGCCTTGACATGACACTTTGAAAGTAAAGGTACCTTACGGGCTCGTCTGGAACGGAGACCATTGCGGTGAAGTACGTTGCTTATGGTATTGACTGAAACCAATGTCCCCACTGCCATGAGATCTTCCCGGAGCTCCTTCCTTGTTGTCCTTGGGTTAGCCTTGACTCTTCGGACAAGCCTGGCCTCGGCACGGGAGGAAACTTTCAAAGGCTGTCCAGGCCGTGGAAGGCTAACAGTAGTTCCATAAGCCTTCCACTTCCGGATGATGCTCCCAACAGTGTAGACAGGTAGGCCCAACTCCTTGGAAAGGGTTTTGTACCCCTTGCCAGCCTTGTGACCCTCCACGATCTTGTCTCTGATGGCCTTGGAATGCTCCTTTGTCTTTCCCATGTTGACCAAGTATGAGTGCTGTTCACAAGTTTGGGGAGGGTCTTAATTAGTCAGAAAAGGCTGGAAAAAGAGATAATTAATCCAAACATGTGAAGCTCATTGTTCTTTGTGCCTGAAATACTTCTTAATACTTTAGGGGAACCAAACAGAATTCTTGTGGTTTGAGGGGTTGAATAATAAATGACCCTCTGAATAAACTTTTCACAATTTAAAAAAAAAAAGAAAAAAAAGAAATAAGATTCTTTTTTGCTGCAGTGCATTTCACACTTCCAGGCTGATCTACAGTCCAAATGTCACAATGCCAAGTTAATTCCGAATGTGTAAACCTGCTAAATCTGCAGAGGGTTGAATACTACTTGTAGGCACTGTAACTTTTCACTTCCAGGACCTGTGCTGAGGTCATACCCATGTGACCAGAAGGGGTGGGGATTCAGGTAACAAAGTTGATATCAGGAAGCAACACTTTCCTATTGGCTGAGGCCAAGCCCCTTCTGGTATCTCATGAGTATGACCTCACACAGATCATGGAAGTGAAAAGATACATCAATTGTATAATACTTATGCTAATTCTTCCTGAGGGAGGGGATAACTATGAATACCCCCCAGATATTATCTGCTCCTCAGCTGCTGTCACTCAAGAAGCTGCCGATTTATAAAGTTTACTTTCTTGGATTTCAAAACCTAAACATCCGAGCTGACCACTAATGGTATGTATAGAATCAGCCTGATAGTGCCAGTATAGCACTGGCTTTAGGTTATATATGAAAATCCTGTTGATGGTTCCCTTTAAAAGACATGAATGTGAAATACCAGTGCATTGTACTTGTAGAATACATCTAAATTTAATGTTTCCACCCTTATAATTATTGTGCAAACATCACATGCTTACATAACACCACAATCTAATGATTGGCAAATATGCCACCCGGGCAGCTCTTCCATTAGAACACAAGGCACTGCTGCAGGGCTTTTCTGAAATAGAACAATGGGTGTTTAATAGAAGGTGATATCTTTATTTATAAAGGCTATTAATAACAACCACATACATATATGTAACAGCATTAAAGCTTATAACCCCATGTTGAGTTCATGTCTGATCTGTTTCAAGGTTTTGTTTTTTTTGGGGTTTTTTTGGTCATAGTTTCACAGAAAATAATGGACATCCTGACATAAACCTAAAGGGCACCGTTATAGCCAGTGGGGTCCTCTGGGCACGTTTGGCACTGATCATGTGACAATTCGGCATAGCCATTACAGTTTGTCTTTCTGCTCCTGTCACAGAATAGAACAATAGAAGTGACCAGCGCAGATGTGAACTGAACCCAATAGAGATTTCTGGGTATGGATTGGAAGAAATTTTGATCATAACTTCCAAAGATACATAAACTTCTACATATTTTTTGTTCTTCATCTCCAGCCAGAGTGAGTTTTTACATCTCGAGGGAAATATTGTATTTTTTTTTTTTAACATTGCACTGACTCTGTGATACAATGGTTATTTCAGGTCCAGCTGTTCGCGTTGTACATTTTACATTGAACATGCTCCATTATTGTAGTGTGTTTTGCCAGGACATTATGGGATGAGATAATTATTTGGAAGACTTTGGGGTTGAAAAGGTCGCTATTTTTTTCTGGACTCATTATATGGATCCTCTGTCTGTGCACTCTGGATATTCTCTACCTCTGACACAAGTAATTGGCGCTCACTTTTGCTGAGACTGTTTCTGGCTCCGGCCGGCCCTACGACACCAGGATCCGGCTGCTGTGCGATGTGAGGTAGCACAGGTTATGGTAGTGGTCCAAAAGCCTTAGAAAAATGAAGAAGCTACATAAATTAAGAGAAGGTGACTATGAGCACACCCATATCGGTAAAAAGAGCAGATAAGGCTGGAGAACTTGCTCCTTTTTTAGCATTACCACCCTGTAGTGCGCCATTGGACGGAGTTCTGGATCACACAAACCTGCTGCCCTATCCACTCACGTTTCTGAAAATCTAAACAACAAAAAATGAGTTTTATATATATATATATATATATATATATATATATATATCATTATATTGGAATTTCGAAGATCATGTGGTGCAAAAACCATTTTGATTTATGACCTCCCCGATTATCTTATGTGGCCTTCATGCAATATTTACAATCAAATCTCCTCCATACACTAGAAATTGACCTGCGGTGCAGATTTACAATAAATAGCCTTTCATTTTATGGCATGGATTTTCACAGGATGAAATCTGCAGCGAAATTATGCTGAGAATGTTGCCACAAATGCACTATGATTTTTCTATGTAGAAAGAACTCTCTCTTCAAAGCCATTCCTTTTTTTTTTTTTTTTCTAGGTTTGCGAACTAATTACTGTCCATCTTAGGCTATGTGCGCACTAGAAATGAGAAGTTTCTCAAGAAAATTTCTTGAGAAACTTCTGGGAGTGAAAGATTTCCGGACCTCCGGAAAAAATCCGCACCAAATCCGCATGCGGATTTGACGCGGATTTGCCGCGGAATAGCCGCGAAATTGCCGCGATTTTCCCGCGGGTGGTTCCCTGCGGATTTTTGCAGGCTGTACTGCCGAAATCCGCAGGGTACCTGCGGAAATAATGGACATGTTCATTTTCTCAAGAAAGTTTCTCGAGAAATTCTTCTCAAGGAAATTTCTTGAGAAAAATCCGCACCAGTGCGCACAGCTTTTTTTTTTTTTTTTTTTTACCATAGAATTTGCTGGGAAATGTCTGCACAAAGATTGCAGACATTTCTCAAGAAATTTCCGCGGCAAATCCGCGGGTAAATCCGCGGGAAAAACGCACTAGTGCGCACATAGCCTTAAAGGGAACCTGTCATCAGAAATTTCGCCCAAAAGCTAAAAGATTCCCCCTCTGCAGCTCCTGGGCTGCATTCTAGGAAGGTCCCTGTTATTATTGTGCCCCATGTGAGACCAAAATAAAGCCTTTATAAAGTTCTACCTTTTTGTATGCAGCTTCTGTAAATCTGTCACGGGGGCGGGCTCTCTGCCGTCCGTTATTCTGCCTCCTGGTCCTGTATGCCGCCCCCATCGCTCCTTTCCATATCTGATGCACCGCCCACTGCTCCAGCCATCCCCGCGCATGCCCAGTGCCAGTCTCACAGGACTGAGCAGTTTGACCGCTGGTGACGTGTGCACAGGCAAGTGATTATGGACGGGACTGTGACTGTTATCAGCAAGTACCCGGCCATAATCTCTTGAGCGCGCAAACCTCTCCAGCATTCACACTGAGCTCAGTGTGGATGCTAGACTGTATGGGCTGCTTCCAGGGATGACGTCCCTTTGTCATGTGATAGGGGCGTGTTCGAAATACTATCACATGACAAAGGGACGTCATCCCTGGAAGCAGCCCATACAGTCTAGCATCCACACTGAGCTCAGTGTGAATGCTGGAGAGGTTTGCGCGCTCACGAGATTATGGGCGGGTACTTGCTGATAACAATCACAGCCCCGCCCATAATCACTTGCCTGCGCACACGTCACCAGCGGTCACACTGCTCAGTCCTGTGAGACTGGCACTGGGCATGCGCGGGGATGGCTGGAGCAGTGGGCGGTGCATCAGATATGGAAAGGAGCGATGGGGGCGGCATACAGGACCAGGAGGCAGAATAACGGACGGCAGAGAGCCCGCCCCCGTGACGGATTTACAGAAGCTGCATACAAAAAGGTAGAACTTTATAAAGGCTTTATTTTGGTCTCACATGGGGCACAATAATAACAGGGACCTTCCTAGAATGCAGCCCAGGAGCTGCAGAGGGGGAAGCTTTTAGCTTTTGGGCGAAATTTCTGATGACAGGTTCCCTTTAAAGTATGTGCACACGTCGAGTATTTAGTTGCAGAGATTTGTGCATGTCTTGGCAGAAAAAAATGCAGCACGCGTTTATACCGTAGTTTTGTTGCATTTTTGCATGCTGTTTTTCAATTGAATTCAAAAGGTGATAGAGTGCTACACCAAATCTGCAATGAGAAAATACTCAATGTGTGCACCATACTTTAAAGAGGTGGTTCACTACTCAGCATTAGTGGCCACATCGCTGTAAAACTTATAGGGCAGTACATTCTGCCTCTGAGTGGTGCTATTGCTGTCCGCTCATCCCCATGCTGTGACTTCCCTTGGCTCTGTGACCTCTGGGATCTGGTGATGTCACATCAACTTCTAGTTGACCTGACATCGCTGCAGCTCGCCCCAGTCTTCCTGAGTGACTGTGGGGAGATAAGGTATGCACACCAGTGACTATGTAAGGGGAATACATGGAATAGCAGAAACTGCTGTGTGAATACTGACATGAAAAATTCAATAGCTATATGTACGAATGAAATGTGAAAAATGGAATCTGCATTACTGCCATGAATATATGAATAAAGAGAAATTTAGCTACTGAATTGATCAATGCAATAGAGCCCCAACACTACGCCAAAGTATTTCTCTACGTTGGGGTCCCTAGCTTGTGTGTGTCCTCTCATGCAGTTAAAAAACTTACCGTGTATGGGAAGCTGAGACCCAGGCTATATATACGATGTGGATTGGCAATAGGTGTGTATGGGGAGGGTTCATAAACGAAAAACTACTAACAAATAAGAAATAACGTTTGGAACTCCATTCTATGTCTGAACTGGGTGCAAAAACCTAAAAAACATCACTATGGGGAGATAAGGTATGCACACCAGTGACTATGTAAGGGGAATACATGGAATAGCAGAAACTGCTGTGTGAATACTGACATGAAAAATTCAATAGCTATATGTACGAATTAAATGTGAAAAATGGAATCTGCATTACTTATTTTTCACATTTCATTCGTACATATAGCTATTGAATTTTTCATGTCAGTATTCACACAGCAGTTTCTGCTATTCCATGTATTCCCCTTACATAGTCACTGGTGTGCATACCTTATCTCCCCATAGTGATGTTTTTTAGGTTTTTGCACCCAGTTCAGACATAGAATGGAGTTCCAAACGTTATTTCTTATTCCTGAGTGACTGGGCTGTGGGCAGAGTTTCACCACTCATCACAGCTCAGCATCTCGCACGCTCTCCTTTACCGCAGAACGCCGCAAGCAGGAGTGATGCTGGGCTGTGATGAGCGGTTAAACTCTGCCCACAGCCCAGTCAGTCAGGGAGACTGGGACCAGCCACAGTGCAGTGATGTCAGATCAACTGGAAGTTGACGTGACATCACCGGACCCCAGAGGTCACTGAGTGGGGGTGGGGGTGTCACTGCATCGGGATGAGCAGACCACGATAGCGCCGCTCACAGGCAGAATTTGCTGATCAAGGTATTTAAACCTATCAGTTTTACAGATAGGTGTTCACTACTGCAGAGTAATAAACCAACCCTTTAAATCAGATCTTATTCAAACGTATGGGGCTGTGGAAAAAAGCAAAATCGGACTGAGTGTGGTCCAATTTTCACAAACTGACAGAATGGGCAAGATGGAAAATATATATGTGTGTGTGTGTGTGTGTGTGTGTGTGTGTGTGTATATATTATATAATATAAAAAAAAATATCCTCTACATCCAAGAAAAAACGGATCCTACTCTGATCAAAGTCTGATGAAACTCAGTCTAATTAACATAATGGGACTATTTTTTTTTTTTTATTTATTTTCGGAGGGGGGTGGGAATGGAGAAAATACGGCTGTGTGACCCTAGCCTTAGAAAGAGTGGGTAATGATAAGACTCCAAAAATTAGAACACCTTCTTTGCTTCAAAATCTACTTAAATGTATACGTACAGGCAACATGTGCAGGACTGAGCCGAGCATTTGACTTGCAAAGTGGATTTAATATGAACTCATTATCTTTATCCTCCCATGTGATTCAGGACTCCTCAGACGTATGTGGACGGACGGTTTTCAGTTATATGATTAGCTGAGAGGTAACTGACAATTACATAGTCTGTTTTGCTAGGGGCTAGACAATAAACAGTCTTAAGATGGTAAATACTTTGTATTAAACAGGGAGGGGCATTAAAGAACAAAGGCGTTAGAGTGTACCCTAATTATGCACTGTTGTACTGGAATACCGTGCCTGAAGTGTAGATCTAAATATACATTAGTCCAGTCTACCAGCGTTTTCTATTTTGTAACATTGGATATACGGCGGTATATCCAATTTACTTTTGCTTCAGTTACTTTTCTGTGAACTGTTTGGCAGCACTCGACAGGACAGGTGCCTAAGTGCTCTCCTATGTAATGGTTCCACTGGGCTTCCCCCATCACATCACATAACAGGTGATTGGCAGAAATAAGATTTGGCCCTTCTTAGTGAAAGTGAAGATTCCAAATAAGAATTCCCACAGCATTCTTGGGTGTGGAGAGGAGCAGCTGCCTGGCACAGCCGACGAGGATGTGTATTTCGTAGGACTAAGAAGAGTGTTCTACATCTGCTGTTTTCATCTCATGGCCTCCTGATGTTAATAATTACTGGGCTTATGGGTCAACTGTTAGGCCATCTCTGGGAAAAAAGCACATTATCATTGCATATGTTGCCAAATCTGCTATTAGTTCTCGCATATGGTATATGACATTTATGCTTCCTTTCTTCTTTGTATGGTTTGCTCATCTGTCAAGTGCAGTGTTCCATAATATTCCGTAATATCGACATCTATATTCATCAACTTAAAGGTTACCATTAAGTTAGCTTGGAGATTCAGCTTCTCCTTAAGGAGATTCAGCTGATGTAGAGTCCCACAGGCATTTCACACTGTGTACAAACTATCTCTCTAACAGAAGGCAAAAACAGACTACCAGGATAGCTATCCTGCTCATGCGCACTGACCCTAAACACGGCGTTCTGAAGCGGTGACCACGAACATAGGTATGCCTGTCACCGCTGATTACGCTGGCCAATGGGCATTGAATAGCATGTTAGCACGCCCCTGTGGGTGTGCAAACATGGTAAAAGGTTGGAGTAGTTGAGGGAACTAACGCTCTTCTGACTAGTCCCTGCGCTCATTAGCATATCATAAAGGATCTTTAGAAATACTTTTTCTAAAGATCTCTTTATGTACAGGTACAGTGTGCTACTATAGCTTGGGACGGTTAGGTAGGGATTAGCAATATGCACCCAGAACTGCTCGTGGCTCTGGGTACTTATTGCACCTGACAAGTTCACTTTAAATTACTGTGAAACATAGTGGGGATTTAGAAAACCAGAGATACATTGTGTATAAGACTCTACCGGCAGCTGGACTGTCTTGAGGATAATCGGTATGAGTTGTGTTAAGGTTGAATTGTATCAAGGGCATCTCGGCCAATTACCCAGTGCTATGCGCTGTACTGTCGAGGCACAAAAACTCCTAAACCGTTGTCTACCTGTAGGAGTTGGTGGTTTAGTCGTAAGCCCAAGTCGTCATGTTTTCGAAGATCCTTAATGGGTTGGACATTGACTACAGGTTAGCTGCCCAAAGGTGGCAGTAGAGACAGCTTCTTATTTTTGGATGAGTTCTAATTTGCATACAGTCTTCATAAAAAAAAAAAAATCAGTAAACTTGAAATAAACATAAGACGTCTTATGTTATGAGGAAACTACAGGAACTTGACGCTTGAGAAGTAGAAGGAGATGGACGTTGATGGTTGACTGTCTTGGTGCTGGAGGAGTAGTCTCTCAATGCTGTGGAAGTATTTATATTCGCTTTATTTCACGTTTCGAGTTCGTACCAAACCTTTTTATAAGAAAAGTTCCATTGACTTGACATAATCTATCCCCTTTTGCCCTTTGTACTGGGTGTGCTATATTAGCTGCAGTCTTATGTGTCATATCTAGAGACTGTCACACTCGGGGACAACCCTGTTCCCCTGACAGTAGGCAGTCGTAGATTTGTAAGGTGTGTACAGAATTGTGGTGAGTTCTGACTGTGCCGGCCGCCACTCATTTTTACTGCCGGTATTTCTGGTCCCGGTACTGTCATCGCTGTGGTTTTCTGGTCTCGGCTTCTGATCTCTGAGGTGGGTAGAAGAATTCTCACTCGGGACTGAACTTCGTTCCAGTTCAAGAGGAAAAAAGAATGTGAATGTTTGCTTTAAAGTTACAGTAACCTGTGTGTCCTTGTATTTGGCCATTCACATGGCGGTAGCTTTGTGCCATTGTTTATTTTCTTTGCAAGGGATAAAGTTAAATATTAGCTTGGTGGGGGCATCAGAGCCGGTGGGGAAGGGGGGAGACATTGAGGCTGACCTCCAGACCCCAGTGCAGATTACTGTCCCAAGGGCTTCTGTATTATTGTATCAAGACAGAGTGCACTTATGTGTCTTTAGGTTTTTATGTTTGCTGTATTTGTTCTATATTTTTGTTTTTATTCTAAAATATCTTTTGCTAATGTTATTACATCACGTTTTACACCTCCGGGTTTCATTCTATGGCCGTTTATGTAGTCTTCCCTCAGCTGAATTTAGGTCTCATGTAAGAATAAAAATGGGAAGACATTTTTGCGTTCTTAAAGGGGTTGTCCAACGTTATGGGCTCATCAAGCTGATTTGTTAGGGGGATGCAAAAAACCTTATTACAGGGCATTTATTAAAATGTATAGACCATGTTTGACTGAGTTCACACCATGCAGCTTAAATTGTAAGAAAAACACAGCAATTTTCACAAAAGGCAAAAAACACGCAGCGGTTTAGAAGTGTGAACTGGATTTTAATTACCTATCTTAAATATGGGTAGGTTAGAGGGGTTAACACTAGAAGTCCCAGAGAGGGGTCATTTAACATTTCTACCTTTTGGAACCCAGAGACGGGTCGAATGACCTGAAGGATTTTAGCTAACATCCTATAATCACCGTCTTTTGTTCTGTAATTAAGGGCATTACTGTCGCACCACAGGAGGTTGTTGTTTTCCATTGAGTTTAGTCATTTAGTTCTATTCAGTTTAACTAGAAACTATCAGTCATTTGACCCTCTTTTGGGACTTCAGGGGGGAGCTCGAAATTTCTGGGACTTCTAGTGTTAAGAAGTATGGGATCCCTTTCTATTACACACCCTAAGGCCTTGTGCACACGCTGTGGTTTTTGACACAGTTTTTTTTAAAATCTGCCTCTCCTGAAGCCAGCAAAGTCTATGGGATTTTGGATTTGCAGTTCGCACGGTGCGTTGTTATTTTTTTTTTCCATGCAGTTTTGATGCAGAAAAAAAAAAACCTGCAGCATGTCAATTATTGGTCTGGTTTTGCATAATTTTTTCATCCCTTGATTTCAATCACATCAAAAACCGCAGCTACACAGCATCCGTTTTTTGACACTTTTTTTGCCACAACGTGCAGAAAATTTCTGCAGCGTGTGCACACGATCAGGTCCCACTGCATCCAGGAGGCAGCGGGTCCTGACCTGCAGGGCTGCAAATCTGATCCACAGGAGAGTGCAGCTGCCCGTGCCCATGATCTGGGCTCAGGCTGTTGCGGTCTTTCACTGTGTTCTCCCTATGGAGAATGCTTACATCTCCGCAACAAAGAATTAACATGCTGCAGCTCGGGAAGATGCACCGCAGGTCAGTTTTCACTGCGGGAAAAACCAGCACAGTTGGCAGGAGATTTCTATAAATCCCATCCACTGTGCTTGTACTGTACAACGCAGTGTTTTGGATGCAGCGAAAACACACTGTGTCCAAAACGCTATGAACCGTGATTATGGGCATGCACCCTAATATTAATTTTTCTATAAAAAAAATAAATTGTAATATAAAGTATAAACCCTGGTAAACATGCTGGATACATTAGTAAAGAAAGTACATGTAATAAGAATGCTCCAATTTTTTATTACTTCTTTTTTACAATACAGTAATATCCACTCGGGGCTTGTGAAATGCATGATGCAGTCAGGAGGAGATGACGGTACACGTAGCCCATTGTGGAAAGCAAACAAGCACAGTGGTGCAGTGTGGACGGTATTTGCTTATGGAGGGAGGAAGTGACATGAGAGGGGGGAGATTCAGAACACAAGTCTTCAGCTGCCAGCTGGCACTACGGATCTGAGCAGCATCTGCAAGTGAGCCCAGATGTGCGCTGTAATTGGGATCGTATTGAGTCATTTGTAACTTGTACAAAAGCCCGGCTATTGTGCATCGTACATTGTGCCGCAAGACTGTCTACATGTACATGACCAATGGATGCTGCTGAGATATCTCCCCAGTCTTTTGGGTGCACCAATTTCCTTCAGTTTGGCTTTAAAGTAAATACACACAAATGTTATAGCTATATCGATTCCTTCATTAGGGAATGTATAGCTGGGGGCTAGGGCAGCTGAAAAAACGGGACGTAAAAAAAATCTGAAAATACTGGATTGCTCCTAAATTAAAGGGACAATGTCCGCTTAGAAAGCTTGTTCTAACCAAGTACAGACACTCGGTTAATCCTTGGCATGACAGATTCCTAAATACTTGTCCTCCCCCCCCCCCCGATCTTCTCCTCCCTGCTTTTTTGATTGACGGCTCTGTCTTACTCCTTGTCTGGTACCATGAAAGAAAAATTGCTAGTTGTACCAATCTGCATGGGGCCACATTGCCTCTATGGTACTAAAGAAGGGTTAATAAAGCCATAGAAGAGCAGAGGTAGATGGAAAACGAGTAGGTGGGACGTTGTACTGAACTATTTGTGTCTGTACTTGGTTTGAACAGTCATTTTGGGCTGACCGTTATGTTATGTTATGTTCTAATGACACTCAGCTCAGACTCTGCTGCAAGCGTACTGTGATCCGATTCTCTGGAATACGAGAATCTGATCACTGGTCAGGAGAATATAGAGAGATTAATTTCTCCATCTTCTCCATTGTCTGTCTCATCAGTGCAGTCCAATGTTTCACATACACCCATACACTTGCGTGGGTGCCTCAGATCCGATTTACACTGCTAATCTCAGTATGCAACAATTTTTTGCTTTCTTTTCTCATGCCGATTCGCTGCCCCATAGGATAGCATTGGAGCGAGCCCTATCAAACAAAACAACGAATAGCACTCGTCTGGATACGGTGATGTTAGCATTAGAGTATTTTCCTTTTAGGCTGTTTTCACTCAGGTCGTCAGACATAGGCCACCTTCATATCAGGATAGCAGCCGTAGCCAGCTAAGACTGTTGGAAATTGGACTCCAACTCTTGCAATGTTCTGTCGGCCATATTGGTTATCATCCAAGTTACCGAGATATACCGTAATAGAATTGTTAGATTGATGAGTTAAATTAAAAAGGTGGTTCACTACTCCGCAGTAGTGACCACATCTGTAAAACGGATAGGGAAGCCTTTTTGTAAATACCTTGTGTGGCCAAATCAGCCTCTGATTGATGATATCGCGGTGCACTCTTCCCCATCTCGTGACATTCCCAGGCTCCGTGACCTCTGAGATCCGGTGATGTCACGTCAACTTCCAGTTGACCTGAAATCACTGCGGCCGACCCCAGCTTTCCTGAGTGACTAGGCTGTGGGTGGAGTTTCACAACTCCTCACAGCCCAGCATCTCGCGCCCGAGCTTTTTCACTGCAGAGCATTGCAAGCAGGAGCGATGCTGGGCTGTGATGAGCAGTGAAATGTCGCCCACAGCCTAGTCACTCAGGAAGACTGGGGCCGCCTCGGTGATGTCAGGTCAACTGGAAGTTGACGTGACATCACCAGATCTCAGCGGTCACAGAGCCCGGGGGTCACTTCATGGGAATGAGCGGATCACAATAGCGCCGCTTAGATGCTGAATTGGCAACACAAGGTATTTACAAAAAGGCTTCCCTATCAGTTTTACAGAGATGTAGTCACTACTGCAGAGTAAAAAAAAACAGAAGTCCTCAGTGGTTGATACCTTTTTAATGGCTAACTGAAAAGATGGTAATAATTGCAAGCTTTCGAGACTACTCAGGTCTCTTCATCAGGCATGGTATAACACAAAATCTGAAGAGTCACATATTTATACTAACACGGTACAAAGATATAAAAGATATATTTTACTTGTACTGCAGAGTAGTGAACCACCCCTTTAGGTTATTTCAGATGGTCAAGTGTCATGTTCTTTACCATAAATCTATGGCTGTGCTGCCTGATGAACATCTCTATAGCCGACACTAAGATTTAGTTACAGAAGTTGCTCCGGTGTACCGGTCAGAGTTATTTGCCCGCACTCTTGTGGCATAAGTGTAGTGATGTCATGTTTTCACCTCATTCTACCTATGAAGTACCTGCTAGCTCCAGTTTAGGGTTATGCCATGCCAAATTGCTTCTCATGCACTATTTATTTTACATAACTTCCAATAATATAATTTCCTTCTAATTATCTTCCAGTAACGTCTAATGCAGTGCGGTGCTTGATTCGCGTAATTATATTTTATTACATTACATAAAATGGCCTGAGGGCCAACTATCAGATGTAGTTGCTGCTGGAAGTTCTCCGCACGTTGCCCTCATTAAATGGAACGAGTACACCCAAGCTATGGAGTCATTTCATTGCTAAAAAAGAGATGAAAACCAAACTCATTTGCTGAAAAGGAGCCGGATTATGGCTGTGGGATATTTCAAAGCAGCTAAACACTGTCTATGCTATAAATATATTCTCCCATGTCTTGTGCATTTTTGGACAAAGCTCAAAGCTGAATTGTGGATCTAGATTTAGATCAGCACTGGAAGAGGAAACATTAACCTCATTTATGGTGGTCAGTAACGTGTGTGATTTCGGTAATTTTCTTTCGGTTGCATTATAACCATGGCAGACTGATCGTCCCATTCTATACATTTATATATAGCAAATGTTAGAGATTTGATTATAAGTTCAATGCCATGTGAGGTCACAGATCACTCTATAAGTATTCAATGTATGCAATGGCTGCCTCCTAATGGGGGTAAATGGCTGTTATGAAGTTGCTTCTAATTTGTGTATGAGATGAGAAAAGTAGATTATTAGTCTTATCGAGGACAGGGACTGGGGTTAAGTGATACAGCCCCACGGACTATGTTGGCACTGTGTAAATCACGAAAATCTATCTCTCTTGCTTAAATTTGGGAAAAAACTTCTTACATATTAACTATATACGACTGCAACACATTGACCCCGAGTCATCATTGTCTTGGACTAATTTTTACACCATTAAAAAGGCGAAATAAGGCTATATTCACACAGTGCATCATAAGATGCAGCTTTTTTGGCCCCACAAAAATGCACCCATGGCAAAAACGCATGAAAAAAACACATGCGTTTTTACTGCATTTTGCCCAATGCGTTTTTTAAGTTAAATCTATTGACTGGAAGGGCTCAAAAACGCTGGAAAAATGCAAAAACAATTGACATGCTGCATCTTCAAAAACGCAGCCAAGATGCAGATGAAAAAAGATGCTCAGTGTGGACAGCAAAATAGAAATTTCATAGACTTTGCTGGGGGAAGGAATTGCATGCATTTTAGTGCATCTTTGTAACCTCAAAAACACAGTAAAAGATGCCCTGTGTGAACATAGCCTTAGACCCTGTGCGCACAGTGCAGTTTTTGATGCGTTTTTGGTGCAGTTTGATGCCCTAAATTGCATGTCTTTGCTTCCCCGCAAAGTCGATGAGTATACAGAAGGGCTGTGGACACGTTGCTTCTTTTTTCCTTGAAGTTTTGGTTGTAGAAAAAATAAGCATGTCAATTCTTTTTGCTTTTTTGACCTGCTTTTTTTCCATTGAATATAGGGAAAAAACACATGGGCACAAAAACACCAAATTGCGACAAAAACGCATGGATTTTTTTTTTTTAATGTGTTTTTTTTTCTGCCAGAGGGTGCATTTTTCGATGAAGAAACAAAACTGCAGTGTGCGCACATAACCTTAGAGATTTTTTATAAAATGGTTAGGTGTTAGGTGATTCATGCTGCCTATATTGCAGCTAGGTAAATTATTCTATAAAACGCTCTAGCGTTGCTAAACGCCCCAGCCTGATCTTTAAACTATATTTTCACTAAAATCCATCCCAGAACCTTTCATGGTATAACATCCCTGGCTGTAGTTGTGCAGCCAGGCTGGGTTTCATGCTCCTCAGGCTGTGTGCGTATTGCATGCATTTACGCTGTGTCTAGCACTGCGCGTCCTGCGTCCCCAGCACAATCTATGAAGATTGTGCATAATCCATCTGCACATTGCATTTGAGAGTGCAGCGATTTGGATTCTGAAATTTTGATCCAAATCGCTGCATTCAAAAGTGCAGCATGTCACTTCTTTCATGTTCTTTGGATGCTGCTCCCACTCTGTCTATGGGAGAGGCAACATCCCGAGTGTATGAAATCGGTATTTTTTTTCTGCAGAAATACTGCATCCATTACGCAGTGTTTCTGCAGCGATTTGAATCGCACATGAGCTGCCAAATCACTGCAGAATTTACTGCAGTGACACGACGCAACGTGCACACGAGACCTCACGGTTTGGATAGCATGAATCTCCTGACAATTTCCCTTTAAGGGTACTTGCCCATGATCTGGACACCCTATGTTCTAGACCCAGTGTCATACCTCCTGCGGAGATGCGAGTGTTCTCTGCGGGAGAACGCAGTCCCTGTGCTCACTATCAGGGTTCCGGGCCATTGCGGACTTTTGCTATGTTCTTCCCGCGGAGAACACTTGTCTCCACAAGCATGCTGTGGCTCGAAAAGCCGCACCACAGGTCAGTTTACGCTGCGGAAAAAAAACACGGGCAGATTTCTATAAATCCCATCCACTGTGCTTGTACTGCACAAAGCAGCATTTTGGACACAGCAAAACACACTGCTTCCAAAACGCTGAAAACACTGATCGTGGACACGTACCCTAAGGCATGAATGAAAGTCACTATTTTTACAATTTTTATTCCATAAAAAAAACGTGCAAAAACGATGTTGAATCAGGCCAATGTCTCGCATGATATAATGCATTGGTATATAAGCCAGACAATGTCTCCACATGGGTCCTTTTAACTTTATTTTCTCTTTGTCTGCAGTGAAGGAGTTTTCAAGTGTCCAGAAGATCAACTACCATTGGACTATGCAAAGGTAAAGACGACTTTAAGGCAAAGACTGAATAGCTTTGTCTACTTGAAAGAGAAGTGCTCTTATTTCCTTTCTTGGTGGATACGCTCCAGTTCACCTTGCAGTTTATGTCACAACAAATCAGGCAGAACATAGTGGTCGCCATCTTATCTACCAGTGAGCTGGAGCATTCAGCTGTCAAATGCATGAATGTTATTGTCAAAAATCTCGCCAGTAAATATCAGACCTTGAGTTGTGTTATGTAATGTGTGGCTTCCTATCTGCGAGAGGGGAGTGACAACCATATTGCTCCTACAAGTTAATCACTCAGCTTTCCAGAATGGTAAATCATCCTAATCATGCTGCTGTAAATATGCAAACAATATGTTATTGTTTAATTTGGAAGTTTTGCCTCTCAGGAGTCTTGAACGGCTGGGTAGTAACCCTCATGACTGTTCTGAGAAATGACTTATTTGTCACTGGTCAGTATTTTAATGGCTATATCTACACAACAAGGTACCATGCCAGCTACTAAAGGATCACATCATTAGTACTAGTGTTTTTAGTCCTTAGAAGATTTAGTTTGTCTCGGAAAGGGAACACACACATCTCTTTACATAATAGCAGTTAATTTTGTTCGTCTTGAGGATCTGTCTACAAAAATAGCCCCTATCCGTGCCGGTCAGTGGTGCTCCTGCCAAAGAAAACTTCTCCAGAACCACTATACAGAGCCCCGGAGACTCTTCATCCCACAACAATGCCCGTCTGTTCCTGGCTCTTTTTTAAATGCAGCCACATCAGGAGCATAAACCATGCTTTTGTATCTTACGTCCTGGCCAAACCCAGCACAGACTGTAGATAAAGCAACATCGGTACAGTTTTAAGATGCAGCGGAGAAAAGGGCCTTTGTGGGGAGTGCATTAGGGGAGAGACTATGCCTTTATGTACCAGTTTTTAGGCTGAATGGCTGATTTCAATATATTCCGTCAATCCGGACTACCAGTGACGGACAAGCTCCAGAACAAAGCAGCCCCCCCTTTTTTGGCCTAAATGTATACCCTTCCTGTCACACGTGCTCGGTACAGAAGATGGAATGTCTCAACACAATACAACTTTCTTTTCTCTCTGCAAATTCCACGACAAATGCCCTGTTGAGTGATTGAGACACAGCTGAGCTGGCAGCTGTCATATATGTTTTATTACACACGGCCAAGGACAATTGCCAGTGGCATAATGGTGGTCACACTTGGCATCTAGCAGGTGCAACCCTGATGAAAATGTCGTTATTGTTTTTAGAGAATGTATTCGCTGGGAATAATGCTCTGCTCTGTTCACTTTGTCTTATGAGGGTTTTTCTTTTCTCCTACATATCCGTGGAGTAGATTTACCCGGATCGAGAGCTGGAAACTCAAGTGCTCAGCTTGTCCATTCGATGTATACATAGTGAGGAGGGCTGCCGTTGGAGCGGGCAAATAAAACAACTCCAGGTGAGATGATGGGTGACCAAAGCTGAGACACTGGATAAGTCGCCTCAAACTTTAGAATATTCATAACTTTACGACGTATGTGTTGTAGTCAGCACAAATTGTCATATCGTAATCGCATCCGTTTCATTACATTGCGATGTTGCCTCTTGATACTTCAATTGTTGGCCAAGATTACCATGCAGCCTTAAGGCCGCTTTACACGCTGTGATATCGTTACCGATATTGCTAGCGTGCATACCCGCCTCCATCGGTTGTGCGACACGGGCAATTCGCTGGCCGTGGTGCACAACATCACTCAGACCCGTCACGCTACTTACCTGCCTAGCGACGTCGCTGTAACCGGTGAACCGCCTCCCTTTTAAGGGGGCGGTTCGTTCGGCGTCACAGCGACGTCACTAAGCAGGTGCCCAATAGAAGCGGAGGGGCGGAGATGAGCGGGACGTAACATCCCGCCCACCTCCTTCCTTCTGTATTGCGGGCGGCTGCAGGTAAGGTGAGGTTCCTCATTCCTACAGTGTCACACATAGCAATGTGTGCTGCCGCAGGAGCGACAAACAACATCATACACGCAGCAGCAACGATAATTGAGAATAGGGGGGATGTCACCGATTAGCGATTCTGCTTGTTTTTGCGACGATGCAAAATCGCTCATAGGTGTCACACGCAACGACATCGCTAAAGCGGCCGGATGTGCATCCCAAATTCTGTGACCCCAACGAGATCGCTTGAGCGATGTCGTAGCATGTAAAGCGGCCTTAAACCTATGAGCTCCATTGTGCTGATATGCAAAAGCTTTTTGGAGTAATGACTTTTTACTCAACCAAAAATGTAACTTCATACTATTCCCAATATTACTAGTTAGTTACATCAGCACCTCCTCTATATTAAAGTTAATCTGTTAGGTGCAAAATGCACCCAGAGCCACGAGCAGTTGTGGGTGCATATTGCTAATCCCTGCCTAACTGTCCCTGGATCTAGTAGCAAACATAAAGCGTTCTTTAGAAAAAGTATTTCAAAAGATCCTTTATGATATGCTTATGAGGCCAGGGACTAGTCACAAGGGCGTTACTTCCCTTGGCTAGTTGGTCCCCCTAGCATGTTAGCACACCCATGTGGGCGTGCTAACATGCTAATGACTATGCAGCGTCAGAGGCATGGTCACTCTCACCTCTGCTGCCACTGCTGGTTTTCGGCTCCGTGTGCACGATGAGCACGTCCCTGGCACTTCCGGTCATTCGCACTACACCAGTTTGAAGCTGGGATGCGTACACCCAGTTTAATAGTATGCATGACTGGAAGTCCAGGACTTCTGATCATGCGCACTGAGCTGAAATCCAGCGTCGGACACGGTGGCAGGAGAGGTGAGAGCGACCATACCTCATTCATTAGCATGTTGGCACGCCCACAGGGATGTGCTTACGTGCTATGGGGGTCGACTAGCCAAGGGAAGTAACACCCTTGCAACTAGTTCCTGGCCTCATTAGCATTTAATGAAGGATCTTTAGAAATACTTTTTCTAATAATCTCTTTATTAGATACAGGGACAGCAATTTGATATAGGGAATAGCAATATATACCCAGAACTGCTCGTGGTTCTGGTTGCATATTGCACCTGACAGGTTCCCTTTAAACGTCTTGGTATACAGCTATACATCTATTATAGGATAGCCTTTGTAATGTATCTAAAGGAGCACCTAGTCTACCTCATTCTAAGTATCACAATGTCAGTGTGAAATCTAGGGAAAAGGCTAGAGTTTTTCACTTTTTTATTTTTGCCCCTTAGACTCATCTCAACAGTTGTGCCTTCAATGTGATTCCATGTCCAAACCGATGCAGCACCAAACTAATTCGCAAAGATTTGCCAGAACACATGCAGCATGACTGCCCGAAGCGCAAGGTTCGCTGTGAATTCTGCGGCAGTGACTTCAGTGGAGAGGCCTATGAGGTGAGCGTTCACTAGATTACATCTGTTTGGCTCAGTAGCCTTGATCTGCAATCATGGTGCCCATACACCTTCAAAAGCTGCTGCCCAAAAAGGCTTATTTGGCGAAAAGTTATTACTTCCCCCCCTCATACACGTTGGGTTTAGCCAAGCATGCATGCTTTTTTCAATAGGGAAAGGGATGGAAACTGCAAATGGGCATTTTTATGCAGCAGTTAAAGAAAACAAAGGATCAGGTGTTGAGTTGGTCAGCCTCCATGCACATATTTGCCGGCTGGTCTCGCTGAAATTGGTGGGTCTGGACAATGTTTCTCTAATGTGTGATGTGGTGCCGAAATGATCTATGTAAATTTGGATTTTTATGGATTTGTGCAGCAAACATGTGTGACTCGCAGGTGCAGGTGCATCCACGATCCACCCACACCTGTTAACCCCCTAGATCGAGCTGTCATAATGTGACAGAGCGATTTAAAGCGCCATAGCGGGTAACACGCACTTACATGCTGCCATCGGAAGCCCCGTGATGTGACCACGGGGAGCCAATGGTTCCCATGGTAGCGCAGGGTCATGTGATGACTCCTATCGCTATCATGACTCACTGTTACAGCCGGCAGAGTGTTTTCTGTAACAGAAGACGAGCATTTCTCCTGGTCTGAACTGTGCAGCTCTGATCAGCAGAAATGAATCAGTGATCAGACTCCTTATAACCCCCAAGGGGGGTTAGTAAAATAAAAAAAAAAAGGGGGAAAAAAAAGTTTTAAAACATTAAAAAAAACCTAAAAGTTTAGATCACCCCCCCCATTCGCCCCATTGAAAATTTTTAAACGGTTAAAAAAAAAAAATATATATATATATATATATATATATGTGTATATATATATATATGTGTATATATATATATATATATGTATATATATATATATATGTATATATATATATATGTATATATATATATATATATATATATGTATATATATATATGTATATATATATATATATATATGTATATATATATATGTATATATATATATGTATATATATATATATATATATATATATATATATATGTATATATATATATGTATATATATATATGTATATATATATATGTATATATATATATATATATATGTATATATGTATATGTATATGTATATATATATATATGTATGTATATATATATATATGTATGTATATATATATATATATATATATATATATATATATATATATATATATATATATATATATATATATATATATATATATATATATATATATATATATATACAAACATTTAGTATTGCCGCATTCAGAAATGCCCGATTTGTCAAAATGTAAAATCAATCTGATCAGCAAACGGCGTAGCGGCAATTCCAAACGCCAAAATCATTTTTTGGTTGTCACAAAATGCAATAACAGGTAATCAAAATGTAGCATCTGCGCAAAAATGGTACCATTAAAAACATCAGTTCAAGACTCAAAAATATGCTGCCACTGAGCCCCAAATCCTGAAAAATGAGAACGCTACGGGCCACGGAAATGGCGCAAAAAGTGCACCACTTTTTTGGATAAATTTCTGAATTTTTTTTTTTTTTTAAACTCCTTAGATGAAAGTAAACCTATACATGTTTGGTGTCAAGAACTCGTACTGACTGAGGCATTACACCACCAGATCAGTTTTACTATATATTAAACACTGTGAATAAAATATTCCAAAACCCATCACACAATCACACTTTTTTTGCAATTTTTCCACACTTGGAATTTTTTTGCCATTTTCCAGTACACTATATGGTAAAACTTATGGTTTTATTTAAAAGTACAACTCGTCCTGCAAAAAAACAAAACATCATATGGCAAGATTGACAGAAAAATAAAAAAGTTACGGCTCTCGGAAGAAGGGGAGCAAAATAAAAACAAAAATGAAAAATGGAAAATTGCCCAGGGGTGAAGGGGTTAAACAATTGAACGAATTTTCAAATCCTCATATGAATTTAGCGGTTTCGTCTAGCCAGGCAGTGTGTGGTAATTTTTGGCTAAATAGTATAATGAAATTCTGACTACAGAAGTCGGACAGCCAAGGGATTGATTGGGCTTTCTATTAACGTGGCCAAACGATAATCCTGATTCTCTGATTGAAGAGTGGACAGACCTCATATTACCACTATTATACACAGTGTAATTAGTAGCATTGATTTTATGTTATTTGTCACTTTACTCCGTAATGTCTATTTATTGAACATCTTGACTCTACTATTACTAAGTTGTTACTATGTTTTTTACTTTATGCAATCTACTTATAAAGCAATTTTCAAGATCCTCTTAAGAAAAATCCCCCTTTTCATGTCAACCACATTGCCTTAGCTCAGCATTCAGCCTAATATTTCACATTTTCAGCTAATGACTTACACATTTACAATTTAGAGCGATAATCTTTGATGTATTAGCTGTGTCAAACATTTAAATGCCTCTCGTCTTTCTCACGCTGAGTACATCTTACTCATTTGTCTCATCACAGAAGACTGGGAATCTTTTTCTTTACATTAACTCGTTCTGTTTTCTATGTTAACCCAGGATCACCAGGGTTCCTGCCCCCAAGAAAGCGTGTATTGTGAGAACAAGTGTGGCGCTCGAATGATGAGACGCGTACTATCACAGCACTCACTGTCCGAGTGCCCCAAGCGCACGCAGCCATGCCCGTACTGCAACAAGGAGTTTGTTTTCGACACTATCCAGGTAACGACGGGCATATTATATAATCAGGGACGGTTTGATGTGTGCATATAGAATTTGCTTTGCTTTCAAAAATTTGTTTCCAGGAAAAGTTTCAATTAATTTTGAATAACACGTTTCAACTGTGTGATTAAAATTAATATTTTCTTGTGTTCTGTTTTTTGCAGAGTCACCAGTTTCAGTGCCCACGGTACCCAGTCTCCTGTCCCAACCAGTGTGGCATTGGCAACGTTGCCAGAGAGGACTTAAGTGGGCATCTAAAGGACAGCTGTAGTTCTGCTTTAGTACTATGTCCTTTTAAGGAATCCGGCTGCAAACACAGGGTAAGAATGAAATGTTATGCTTTGTGGCTTTCTACCAGGGTGTGATCACAGATGGCATACTCCTTCCAGAAACTAATCCATACGTCTGAATGGGGCAGTTGCTGCAGCATGTGCATGGATTTCACAAGTCGCGATCAAATAAATGGGACAGTTGTAGGAATGTCATCTACCAATTTGCAACATGAAATGAGAAATGTAGGAAGTACTAATATTATGATGCAAATCATAAGTAATGGTATTTTTTTTCCTCCCTTTCACCAGTGCCCTAAGATTGGTATGAGCAGACATCTAGAAGAAAATATGAGAGCCCACCTCAGCATGATGTCCTCCTTGGTAAACCGACAAAGGCAGGAGATTGTGGAGCTGAGGAAGCAGGTGGAGGAACTGTCGGTGAGCAGCGAAGGAATACTCATATGGAAAATCAGCGACTATTCTCGCAAATTGCAGGAAGCCAAGGTCCGGGGCAACTTTGAATCATTTAGCCCACCCTTTTATACACACAGATATGGCTACAAGCTACAAGTTTCTGCATTTTTGAATGGTAACGGCAGCGGTGAAGGTAGCTACCTTTCCGTGTATATAAGAGTTCTCCCTGGCGAGTATGACAACCTACTAGAATGGCCTTTCTCATTTCGTGTCACCTTTTCATTACTTGACCAAAGTGATCCTTCCTTGTCCAAACCCCAACACATTACAGAAACCTTTAATCCGGACCCAAACTGGAAAAACTTCCAGAAGCCAAGCGGCTCTCGAAATTCCCTGGATGAAAGCACCCTTGGCTTTGGATACCCTAAGTTTATCTCTCATGAGGACATACGAAAACGCAACTATGTACGTGATAATGCTGTATTCCTTAGGGCATCAGTGGATATTCCCCAGAAAATCATTGCATAATTGAAATGCGTGGACTTTTACGAGAGGATCTTTGTTATCACACTAATAAGTAGTGTTTTCTCCAGTTTCAGTTCTTGAGTTGTACCACTACCTAAGATGGCATAGCTTGAATAAGGAGGATGGTTACAAAAGAGGTACAGCTGTTTTGTCCTCCCGTAAGTGTAAATTGTCTTTTTTGAGTTTATATGACCAAGTCAACTGTGAAGCCTTGGAGATACGAAGATGGTTATCAAAAACAATGAATCATTTTTTTGGGAGATGACAATGGTTTTTTAAACCATTTATACCTTTTCTGGAGATGATGTTCCAAAACTGTAAAAGTCTGTGACCAAAAGTTCAAACTTGTTCTTCTCTTTTGGCAACCACGTAACAGCTCCTCCAAAACTGGGACTGTATTGTCATCTGGCACCTTTCATTGGCAACGACCGGGGAGCCTGTATAGAGGATGTTTCTTTGCATCTCACAATGCTGTTTTTTTTTTTGTGGACTTACAGTGCAATAGATTGCTGAACATTGTGGAGAAACAGGAGAACTGGAGCTGCAAAAAAAGGGTCCTTTTCAGGCTCTTGAGGTGTTTGTGAGGTCAGCACCTAAAAGCAAAACTAAATTTCGGGTGCTAACATAAAGCCAAAGTGTCCAACCAAGGAGATAGGACTGTGAGGTGTACCCCATGCAATACAACAGAGACGGGTCTACCTCAGGGGTGTTTGTGGTGCTCGCAAACATGCAAAGAAGCATGTGTAACTTTTAGCCTAAGTGAATTATATGGCTACTATGGGTCCAAGGGTTTACAAAAAGACATAGGCCAATAAGTGCACTCATAACACGCACGTCAAATGACAAACCGACGGGAGTCTCGAGGCCCTTTTTTGTCACCCAATGTGGCCGTCAGGTTCAGTCCATTTGTATTCTGAGCAACAGCAATTTTTTTACTCGCATTTTATAGCCTTTTTACTCATTTTTGTAATTGACAGTTTGATAATGATACGTACTGGACAGCGTTGGGAATTGATTCTAATGATTTCTTAGCTGGGTTATTCTGTTACTGATTACTGTATGATGAGAATGTTCTGTTTGATGTGATGTCTCTGAGGTGAGCCGCGCAGCTCTGTACATTTCAGTGAATAAAATCCTGTAGTGAATTAACTGTCTGGGACACGCGCACAGCATGGCCTCTCCTGCCGTAATGACATTACCCTGGACATTGAGCATCACAAGAGTGACTGTCCTCCAAATAGGGACCTACATTTTGTAATTACATTTCTAAGAAACCTTACAATCTGTATCGTTAATGTGGACACATGACCCACGCAGTGAAGACTACATTTCTTTCTTGACAACTCTTCATTCACCAGGACACCAGCAGACCCTAAGCACAAAGTAATGAGCCAATATAGAATGGTTGTAGTGTTATCCATTTTGGCCATAAAACCTATTATTTTTGGCCACTGATACAAGAAAATTGAGATTAAAGGGAATCAACCACCAGGATTTTGCTATATGAAGTAAGCCAGTGCCATACTGGCAGTAAGATGCTGAATCCAAGCATACCTTTTGTAGAACGTTCCGATGCTTGGTTACGGAAATATCTTGACGCCTTTTCTTTATTTAAATGTCACTCTGTACCGCCATTGCTGCTCTTGCCAGCGCATGCGCATTGCTACAGTGATGATGTCTTCATTGAAATGGCGCCGGAGTACCTCGATCTCGGCACCATTTTATTGAAGTCACTGTGTTGAAGACTAAGTGCGGCATGGGCGCATGCGCAGATGTAAAAAAATAAATCTGTGCATGCGCCAATGCCTCTCATAGTCTTCTACACACTTTCTTCATTAAAATGGCACCGGAGATCACAGCAGGCGCATGCGCGGTCTCTGGCGCTATTTTAATTAAGACAGCATTACTGTGGCAATGCGCATGCGTCGCCAACAGCAGCAAAGGTGGTGTGGTGCGATATTTAAATAAACAAAAGGGGATACACCATAGAGTATGCAGGAGGAGGGATTTACACCAAGGACCTGACCCACAAAGTGCCGCACCGCTGCACATGTCAATCAAAGTGCAGTGCATTTTTGAAACTCTGATTACAGATATTTCAGCAATCAAGCATCCGATCTATCAACAAAAGGTTTGCTTGGATACAGCACCCTAGTGCCTGGAGTCCTGGGTTCAAATCCCACCATGGACAATATCTGCAAGGAGTTTGTATGTTCTCCCCGTGTTTGCGTGGGTTTCCTCCGGGTACTCCGGTTTCCTCCCACACTCCAAAGACATACAGTTAGGGACTCTAGATTGTGAGCCCCAATGGAGACAGTGCTACAAATGTATGTAAAGCGCTGTGGAATTAATAGCGCTATATAAATGAATAAATATTATTATTATATTATTATATAGCAAAATCCTGGTGGTTGGTTCTCTTTAAAGAGAATCTGTCAGCAGATTTTTGCTATGTAAACTGAGAGCATCATCCTGTAGTGGGAAAAAGCCTGATTCCAGTGTCACTTACTGGGCTGCATTTTGCTATTTCTAGAAAATCAAGTGTGTTCTCAGCCTTCGCTTATCACTACAGGGCTAGGTGTCTCATGCCTCCTAGTCCAACCACACCTTTATCACTAATTATCAGCTTTCTGTCAATATACAGCGTACACAGAAAGCTGCCAATCAGTAGTGTGGATTATAAAGAGCTCAGTAATCCGCGCTCTGCTATATCCACAGTAGAGAAAACTGTGATCTAAGTGACACATCGATGGAATCAGGGTCTCTGCCCCTACATTAGGTTGCTGTCAGATTACATAACAAAAACCTGCTGACTGATTTCCTTTAATAAGCATTAGACTATGATACTAATTTCACCTTTGATAATATTTGCTTACTTATTGGCCTTTTAGAAAATTTCACAAATGCTCTATCCAAATATGTAGATCTCAGAGGATCACATACACTTTAGTTCTTACAGAATTTTCCTCAGGTCCTTCATATGTCACTTTGAGAATTGGATGAGAAAGCAATGGGCAGATTGTACAGTCTAAATACCTTGAGAAATTTTCTAGCAAGCAATCAGGAGGCCATTTGGTGTACAGAATGGAGGAGAATGCAGTTTTATCTGGTCTTGTGTATATACAATAAGTCAGTGCCTCGTGTATTATTCAGGATATTCCAGAGTTTCCTCTACATTTCCAGTGAACAGAACATTTTTTCAAAATACTGGATCAGTACCCCATTTGATCATTGCATTTAACTGTGCATAAACCTTTAAATCCCCTAAAGAAGTTCTCCATATTACTGACACATTCCAGTCTTTGTAAAATAAACAAAAAGTCTTATTTTCACTTTTTTTTTTTTTATAGACCTTTTCAAAATGTCTATTTTATAATTTCCTTTCAGTGTTCATGGTTGTGACTATGAATCCGCTGTATCTACCTTTTATATATGTTATTGGCCACAAAAATTAGAAAAATGTAAACAACGTGATATAACAAGTGTAGTTCTATTACTCTGTATTAAGTCATTGTTGTAAAATAATGTAGAAATATGATGTGCCCCCCTACCCCCCCATAGACCCCATTTAGGCATGATGTGCTGACGTGGAGAAGGACATGATGCACACGAGTATCTTGGATAAGATAGCCATATTCTTTCCTCAGTAGATATACAAATTGTGTTTATATATAAAAAAAATTATAAAATATTAATATATTAAAATATGTGAACCCCCCCAATCCCTTAAAACTCATTACATATTGACCAATGTACCTACCAAGTGCCAATAGTATAATGACAATAGGCTTGGATCTTCTATGTGCTGTCCAATATGGTAGGGCTACCGGGGAGACCTGTCCGGGGTGGTGGTGCTATGTGGCAATGATCTGTTTATCGCAAACCAATCTGGATCCTGTTAGGAATTGCAGATCGTGGAACACTGTGAGATGGCACTGATACCCGCATCATCCGTGTTATGTAACGTGTCTGAATTATTCTTATTTTTCTTATTAATTATTTATTGTCTAAACTATCTGTGCTGAATGAAGAATTAATGTATTTGTTGGAGGGGCAACTGATTGCCTTTATACTTTTGTATAATAAATCCTCTCCATGATGAAAATTCTATGGGTTTTTTGTGATCATTTAATTTGTAAGTGCTTATTTCAATTATTTCTAAAAGTGCCAATGTATTCAGTTGTACTGTACAAGTCAAAATAGAAATTATTTTCCTGATTAGGTAGATATTCAATGACTTTATAGAAACTAGGTAATTTAACCTTCACACATCCATGTCTCCGGTATGTGTGACGTCCCTTTTAACATGTACCGGAGATACGGACACACGTAGACACGTTAAAATCAGTGGGCTTGCTCACACGTCTGTGTTTTGACTCAGTTTGTGTGTCCATGGGGAGCACACGCGTGTCCATATGCTTCACACTGCAATATGTTTGTTTACTGCTGACAGCACGAATGTCACGCGGACCGCACACTGATGTGATCCGTAGGAAACATGTCACTGAGAAATAAGTGTACTTTTACACTTGCCTGTCTCTGGCACTGCTGTCACACTTGCTTCCGGGCCCACTCATTATGCTCATGAATATTCACTGCTCTGACTGCAGACCTGGAAGCAAGTGTGACAGAAGCACCAGAAACAGGTAAGTATATAAGTTTGTGCTCTTGTGTGCTAACCAGATGTCACAGAGATAGCGAGCGCACACACACACACACGGATAGCACCCAAACAGCACACGGAACATACATACACAGACGCACATTCATACCAACATCATGAAAAGTGCAAAACTTTTGTTTTTAAGCACAGACGTGAAGCAGGCCTAACAGAGTTGTATTGTTTACTTAAGCCATGGGAGCATATTGGGTATATGAGCATAATTAAAAAAAAATAAATTTAAAACCTACAAATATTGTGAAACAAACAAGTTTATGTAAATTGTGTTTTCCCAAGGAATAGCATTGCTGATTGTGTGTCCTTAAAACTGGTCAGCAGAAAGGCACTACAATGTACAAACCAAAAGAACGGGAGAACTAGAGTCTTTGGTGCAAATGAATTTAATAAAGACTGCTGATCAGTGGTACACAAATGACATAAACTGACAGTACAAAACAGAATAGCCGCATAAGGATAATATAGTATGTAAAAACACACACAAGCCGTAGATGTAAACGGTCAAATATCAGTGGAATAAATCGTAACTAGATCTATTGGAGAACAATCAATTCCCAATTAGACAATTAAACAAAAAGACGGACCAGAGAGAGAAAGTGCAATAAATAATTTCAATGTTTAAACAAACAATTCATAAACGCTCTATCACAAGTCCCTACAAGTTAAATCACCACGATGCTCATCTCAGATGTCAAAGTAGCAATAACGTGCCCAGTGCTGCAATAAGGTGACCAGTGCAAAAGGTTCTGTTAGTAGGAAAAAGACTCCACCATCACCAATGAAAATTTACTACTGTTACGTGATCAGTCCTTTTCTCTTTTTCCACTTTTTGAACAGTTTATTATTTTTATATTTTCTTCTTCCGTCCTACTTTTCTTATCGCTCTTACCAAGACACATCCATTGATTATAATTTTTGCTCTTTTATAATATCTGGAAAGATCTCATTGTTTTCTGGAAGCTGATAATGTAATTATCGCATGTGTCATGTCAACTTTTCTAAATACAGACATTGAAGTGACGGATAATGACTCAGTGCGGAAATAACACCTTTCATCAGTAAGTCATTATGTTGCCGTCTATCCTTTCTCTCTAGTTTTATCAATGGGTGGTGTGAAGAGGTAGGGGAGAGGGAATATTTATATTGGGGACTATAGATCATTCAGAAAATGATAATCAAAAGGCGAAGAAGTGAATAAAACTGGAGGTCGCTGAAGTGCAAAATGCACTAAATGGTATTTAGGTGCCTGCAAGAATAGATGTGTGCTCTTGCGGTGATGTGATGAGTTCTGTGTGATGACCCACCAGGTGTGATAGAGATTAAAATGAATAACAAATATTACCGCGCTACCTTTGTCCTTGTAGATAAAGAATAGAAATGCAACAAGAATAAAACAGTAGTTAGTACAGCGTCATTGAGATGTTAGTGTCGCGGGCGGCGGGGCGCTGCGCTCGCTAACGCTCTGGTCCAGCGCTGCTGCTTGGTGGCTCGAGCGGTGGGCCGGATCCGGGGACTCGAGCGGCACTCCTCGACCGTGAGTGAAAAGGGGGCGGTTGGTTTGGGGATTTAGTCCGTGACGCCACGCACGTGGTGAAGATGGGCACCACCGCTGCTGGTGACGGGGATCCCGGGAGCGATGGTAGGGAGCAGCTGGGATGTTGTTTTCCCCCTCCGTGGGTAGGAGTTGGTGCGGCGCGGTGCCGGATGGCACGGGTGTACTCACTCAGCAATAGATGTACAAAGTCTCCGGTAAACCAAACTGCTGGATGGACAGGTCCCGCAGCCGGCTGCAGTGTCTCTCCCCGGACAGGTGATGGTGGCTGTCTCTCCCTGCACCTTTGTGTACTGTGTTGACTCCAATGGCTTCCCAACGGTAGTCCGCTCCCCGGTGTATGGATGCCAGAGGAGCCCGTTTTGCCCGCAGGCGCTGGCCCTTGGACTTCTAGCCAGTGGCGGTGGCTGTATGTCCTCACGGTGTGAGCGGTTGCCTTCAATCGGGACTTGGTTGTTAGGGAACCCCGGGGGTTCCTGTCACACTGGGATTTGACTGTTGACGGCGGCTCCAAGCTTAGTTGGGGTCTGATGGCTCTGCCTGTGTGTGCTAGATTCACTTCGCTCCCCGGTCGGTACCGGCGGGCCACCGCCGGACCCCGGTCCTACGGTTCCGCGTTGATCCACCACTCCTGCAGACTGCCACCACCGTCTGCCAACCTTGTTGTCAGTGCCTGGGCCACAAACTCAGACACTCTCCACTTCACTCCTCTCACTTCAACCTCCTGGACTAAACTGCTCCTTTTCCCGCTTCCAGGCCTGTGAACTCCTCAGTGGGTGGGGCCAACCGCCTGGCTCCGCCCCACCTGGTGTAGACATCAGACCCTGGAGGGAGGCAACAAGGGTTTTGTGTCTGGCTAATGTAACTGTCTAGGGGGTGGGAGTGTGTGTGTGTTACTTGTGACGACCTGGCTAGTCCAGGGTGCCACATTAGCCTAATTCAGAGGCCTCAAACACGCGGGCCATGCGGCCCCTGAAGCTGCTTGTTGCGGCCCGCAGACCCCGTAACGATTGAGGCCTTATGCTGGGGGTCAGCGTTGCAACATGCTGCATCCAAAACTCTGCAAACACTGATTGTGGGCACACAGCCTAATAAGAGGGAATGGAGGAAAGGTGAGGATATTTTTTTTTTTTTTTGCGTATTACTAAAGGATGGGCACAATACTACAGGGCAAAAGCATGAGCCCAATACTAATGGGCAAAAGGATGAGCCCAGTACTACAGGGCAGAAGGATGGGCACAATACTACAGGGCACAAGGATGAGCCCAATACTACAGGGTACAAGCATGGGCACAATACTATAGGGCACAAGGATGGGAACAATACTACAAGGATGAGCACAATACTACAGGGCACAAAGATGGTCTCTATGCTACAAGGATGAGCACAATACTGCAGGGCACAATATTACAGGGTACAAGGATGGGCACAATACTACAAGGATGAGCACATAGTACTGGGCACAATACTACAGGACACAAAGATGGGCACAATTTTATAAGGATGAGCACAATACTACTTGGCACAATACTTCTGAGCACAATACTACAGGGCACAAGGATGGGCACAATACTACAAAGATGAGCACCTTACTACAGGGCACACGGATGGGGGACGTTACTGTAAAATGTTGGCTAAGATTACTATATGATGCTGCTAATTTTAAAACCATAGTAGAAGAAGGTCATAAAATGTGGAAAAAAAAAAATGTAAGCATATTTTTATTTTATATATATATATATATATATATATATATATATATATACACTGTATATATATATATATATATATATATATATACACACACACAGTATATATACTGTGTGTGTGCATATACAGTGCCTACAAGTAGTATTCAACCCCCTGCAGATTTAGCAGGTTTACACATTCGGAATTAACTTGGCATTGTGACATTTGGACTGTAGATCGGCCTGGAAGTGTGAAATGCACTGCAGCAAAAAAGAATGTTATTTCTTTTTTTTTTTTTTTTTTTTTTTTTTAAATTGTGAAAAGTTTATTCAGAGGGTCATTTATTATTCAACCCCTCAAACCAGAAGAATTCTGTTTCGTTCCCCTAAAGTATTAAGTATTTCAGGCACAAAGAACAATGAGCTTCACATGTTTGGATTAATTATCTCTTTTTCCAGCCTTTTTTGACTAATTAAGACCCTCCCCAAACTTGTGAACAGCACTCATACTTGGTCAACATGGGAAAGACAAAGGATCATTCCAAGGCCATCAGAGACAAGATCGTGGAGGGTCACAAGGCTGGCAAGGGGTACAAAACCCTTTCCAAGGAGTTGGGCCTACCTGTCTCCACTGTTGGGAGCATCATCCGGAAGTGGAAGGCTTCCACGGCCTGGACAGCCTTTAAAAGTTTCCACCCGTGCCGAGGCCAGGCTTGTCCGAAGAGTCAAGGCTAACCCAAGGACAACAAGGAAGGAGCTCCGGGAAGATCTCATGGCAGTGGGGACATTGGTTTCTGTCAATACCATAAGTAACGTACTCCACCGCAATGGTCTCCGTTCCAGACGAGCCCGTAAGGTACCTTTACTTTCAAAGCGTCATGTCAAGGCTCGTATACAGTTTGCTCATGATCACTTGGAGGACTCTGAGACAGACTGGTTCAAGGTTCTCTGGTCTGATGAGACCAAGATCGAGATCTTTGGTGCCAACCACACACGTGACGTTTGGAGACTGGATGGCACTGCATGCGACCCCAAGAATACCATCCCTACAGTCAAGCATGGTGGTGGCAGCATCATGCTGTGGGGCTGTTTCTCAGCCAAGGGGCCTGGCCATCTGGTCCGCATCCATGGGAAGATGGATAGCACGGCCTACCTGGCGATTTTGGCCAAGAACCTCCGCTCCTCCATCAAGGATCTTAAGATGGGTCGTCATTTCATCTTCCAACAAGACAACGACCCAAAGCACACAGCCAAGAAAACCAAGGCCTGGTTCAAGAGGGAAAAAATCAAGGTGTTGCAGTGGCCTAGTCAGTCTCCTGACCTTAACCCAATTGAAAACTTGTGGAAGGAGCTCAAGATTAAAGTCCACATGAGACACGCAAAGAACCTAGATAACTTGGAGAAGATCTGCATGGAGGAGTGGGCCAAGATAACTCCAGAGACCTGTGCCGGCCTGATCAGGTCTTATAAAAGACGATTATTAGCTGTAATTACAAACAAGGGTTATTCCACAAAATATTAAACCTAGGGGTTGAATAATAATTGATGAAGCGTGAGAGTAGAAAGAGACCGCACTCAATCCGCTGTGAAGGATATCTTTATTCAAACACGTGCAGAGTGGAGGGCTGGAGACACACTGTGAGCTGGCTCCTCAAGAATGGACGACAGCTGTTTCGCCCAAATTGGGCTTCCACAGGTCCACATGTGGAGCTACGGCTACACCCCTTTTAAAGGAGTGCTCACAGATTGCCCCAGACCACATAAAAACAAATAGGAGATTTGTGTATGCATATAAAATACATGTATCCATTTCCATGCATGAATTTACAACAAATTTAAACATATAAAAGAACACACTTAAATAAAATGAAGCAATGGGTGATAGACAGGCAGAACTATCATAGGAACACAGATAGATCCACACGATCGTTTAACCCTTGGGGGCCCTGTGCCCCATAATTAATAATCAACCTAGCCTCCTCTTGTAGCAACAATTTGTGCAGGTCGCCCCCCTTCAAAGGGAGGGAGACCTTTTTAAGGCCGGCAAAATGCAAAACATCGGGGTCACCATCATGACAATCCTGGATATGGGAAATTAATCTGGGGGAACCTTTCCCTGATGTTATCGAACTGTAATGTTCCCTGAATCGCACATATAAGCATCTTATAGTTTTGCCTATGTAGAACCTGCCACAAGGGCAGAGCACTACATAGACCACAAACTTGGTTTTACACGAAATGAATTGATGGACAGTGTGCAAGTGCGGGCCGACTTGTACGGAGCGACCTTTTAAATGCTGGCTGCAAAAACGACACTGACCGCACCGGTAATTCCCTGGTGGGCAGCATTTGTCTAGCCAGGTTGTCGAATTGGTAAGTCTGTTCCTCACAAGTCTGTCCCGCAAATTGCCGCATCGTCTGAACGATACCAAAGGATTGGACATTGTCCTATCAGATAAAGCCAGATCATTCCTCAAGATGTGCCAATTTCTGCAAAGAGCAGTTCTAATGGCATGCTCCAGAGGTCCAAATTTGAAATTAAAGACAAACCTACCCAAATTGTCAACACATTGTTCAGAAAGCCGACGGCATCTAATTCCCTTCTTCATTATCAAAGTGCTCACCCACTCCACATTAAGACGGGTTTGCCCTACAGCCAATTCCTGAGAGTACGTAGAGCAAACAGTTCAGAGGAATCTTTTTTTCAACAATCTCAGGAGTTGAAGATTAGATTGCATCAAAGAGGTTACCCAAAAAAACTGATTGATTCAGCCTGTGAGAGAGCTAGATCAGACGGCGCCACGTCTGTCCGTAAAAACCGCACCAGAAAATGTGTTGACAATTTGGGTAGGTTTGTCTTTAATTTCAAATTTGGACCTCTGGAGCATGCCATTAGAACTGCTCTTTGCAGAAATTGGCACATCTTGAGGAATGATCCGGCTTTATCTGATAGGACAATGTCCAATCCTTTGGTATCGTTCAGACGATGCGGCAATTTGCGGGACAGACTTGTGAGGAACAGACTTACCAATTCGACAACCTGGCTAGACAAATGCTGCCCACCAGGGAATTACCGGTGCGGTCAGTGTCGTTTTTGCAGCCAGCATTTAAAAGGTCGCTCCGTACAAGTCGGCCCGCACTTGCACACTGTCCATCAATTCATTTCGTGTAAAACCAAGTTTGTGGTCTATGTAGTGCTCTGCCCTTGTGGCAGGTTCTACATAGGCAAAACTATAAGATGCTTATATGTGCGATTCAGGGAACATTACAGTTCGATAACATCAGGGAAAGGTTCCCCCAGATTAATTTCCCATATCCAAGATTGTCATGATGGTGACCCCGATATTTTGCGTTTTGCCGGCCTTAAAAAGGTCTCCCTCCCTTTGAAGGGGGGCGACCTGCACAAATTGTTGCTACAAGAGGAGGCTAGGTTGATTATTAATTATGGGGCACAGGGCCCCCAAGGGTTAAACGATCGTGTGGATCTATCTGTGTTCCTATGATAGTTCTGCCTGTCTATCACCCATTGCTTCATTTTATTTAAGTGTGTTCTTTTATATGTTTAAATTTGTTGTAAATTCATGCATGGAAATGGATACATGTATTTTATATGCATACACAAATCTCCTATTTGTTTTTATGTGGTCTGGGGCAATCTGTGAGCACTCCTTTAAAAGGGGTGTAGCCGTAGCTCCACATGTGGACCTGTGGAAGCCCAATTTGGGCGAAACAGCTGTCGTCCATTCTTGAGGAGCCAGCTCACAGTGTGTCTCCAGCCCTCCACTCTGCACGTGTTTGAATAAAGATATCCTTCACAGCGGATTGAGTGCGGTCTCTTTCTACTCTCACGCTTCATCAATGGACCTTGCCTTATGACCAGCACCCCGCTCTTGGATCGTCGGACCCTCCAGGCTCTCCACCCGAGCACAGGCACAGGCGGTACCGCAAGCGATATTGCAGGTAATCTGCGGTGGTGCAGGACTTTGCTTCTCTCCTGCTTTATTGAATAATAATTGACCCACACTTTTATGTTGAAAATTTAACTGAAGAACATAACTTGTTGGTTTGTAAGATTTATGCATCTGTTAATAAATCCTGCTCTTGTTTGAAGTTTGCAGGCTCTAACTTATTTGCATCTTATCAAACCTGCTAAATCTGCAGGGGGTTGAATACTACTTGTAGGCACTGTATATATATATATATATATATATATAAAAGCTAACCAAATAAGTGCAGGTTTGTTATAATAAAGAAGCAAAAAATGTTCAAAAAAAGTTATCCAAAGGTGAATAGAAAAAAAAACATGGAATCACTACAAATGTCACTTTGTCCTGCAAAGAATGCGGCCCCTCAATTTTTTTTTCTATGTGCAGCCTGTACACCCAACTGAGTTGAGACCCCTGGCCTAGGTCTTCTTATGGTAATAAAAAAAGCTACCATATGTGCCGACATTGCTTTTTTAAGTGCTTCTTTTCTGCACACAAAAAGCATGTTTTGGCAGGAAAAAAGCAGTTGAAAAAGTGCATTTTTTTTTATTGCGCTTGCATGTTTTTTCACTTGTCTTTTTTTCTGCTTTTTGGGGCTTTTTTTATTAATACGATTGCGGGGGGTTCAGGCACTGTACCCCCACGATCACTGCCGGATCTCCAGCTGATGTTACAGCCGGAACCCGGCTCTCACTGCCTGGAGCGGTGCCCGCACCGATACCGGCTGTTTAACTCCCTGAATGCTGCGATCAGTGTTATCGCAGCATTCAGAAGGCAGGAAGAGGAATCGCTTACCCTCTCTCTGGCGATCCGGTCTCTGTAATGGGATCAGAGAGACTCGATCGCTACCATATTGTAATCCTGGGTCGTCACCATGTTTTAGCGAATTGTACTCGCCCGTGCAAAACACAAGTGGAACCATACCTGTAAGAAAAGAGTTTAATTCACTACATTTCCTGGATTTTTTTCAGCCTGAAATAAATATTTTCCGTGATTGGAGCAAAAACTGACTTTCCACTACATACAGTTGCTCAAAAGTTTACATACCCCGGCAGATTTTTTGCTTTTTCTTGGCTTTTTTTAAGAGAATATGAATGATAACACAAAAATGTTTTTTTCCACTCCTGGTTAGTGGTTGGGTGAAGCTATTTATTGTCAAACTACTGTTTTCTCTTTTTAAATCATAATGACAACAAAAAACATCCAAATGACCCTGATCAAAAGTTCACATACCTCAGTGATTTTGGCTACAAAAGGGTTGGGCTAAAGTAGAACAAAGTGAAGGTTCTGGAGTGGCCATCTCAGTCTCCTGACCTCAATATGATTGAGCCATTCTGGGGAGAACTCAAGCGCGCAGTTCATGTAAGAAAGCCCAGGAATTCAAAGGAACGGGAGGTTTTTTGCAAAGAAGAATGGGCAGCTTTACCATCTGAGAAAATAAAGAGTCTCATCCACAACTACCACAAAAGACTTCAAGCTCTCATTGATGTTATAGGGGGCAATACACGTTATTAACAACTGGGGTATGTGAACTTTTGATCAGGGTCATTTGGATGTTTTTGGTTGTCATTATGATTTAAAAAGAGAAAACGCAGTAGTTTGACAATAAATGGCTTCACCCAACCACTAACCATGAGTAGAAAAAAAGATTTTGTGTTATCATTCATATTCTCTGAAAAAGGCCATGAAAGCAAAAAATCTGCCGGGGTATGTGAACTTTTGAGCACAACTGTACATATGGAAAAAACTTCAGATGGAAAAACTGCAGTATACCCACTTATCTCCATAAAGGATCATTTAGTATACAGCCCTGCGTGTCTTCATTTTTGAAAGGCTACACAGACAGCATAGTGAACATTTATTAAATAAAGACCGACACGCCCTACCATAATATAGTAAAATTTGTTTGCCCCTACATCCAGAGATATGCAGTAACAAAAGACACTGCATAAATGAGTATGGATGCCCATGGATATAGCAATATTCAAAGATTGCCACTATAAAATCAGGTCTAAAAAACACGACATTAACTAATGAAAGAGAGCACTATGTCGAATAGTTACAATACAGAAGAAAGTGGATTTCATAAATGTATGTCAATCGTGGATATCAAGAAATCAATAAATAAATGAATGTTATGTATATAAAGATCCCACAATTAATAATACAATATAAGTAATATTCAACAAAGAAACATAATCTCCCTATGCAGATTGCGAGCGTTGGGGGGCACTTGTACCTGGGTGGGTGATAGAACCAAAAGGCCTCCCTGGTAAGAAAAAGTCTCCTGAGATCTACACCTATATTACATTTGATCACATTTTAATGCCATGTAGCCACGAATGTGAAGTTGATCTAACTTGATGAATTAGCTATAGCACCAAAGTGAGGAATAGGGTAAAACTTAACCTTTATTAGTATAATAAAATTTATAATTTATCGTGCAGGAGTACCTGAACCCTAATAAAATACCAAGGGAATTTGCCCTATAGAAATGCACATGCACGAATGCCCACACAAAATGGCAATAGTATCACAAAAACTTAGCTCAAAAGTACCATCCCTGAAGGCAAGGTCAATCAGATAGTAGTTAGAACCATAGAAGTCTGATCAGTAGAGGGTCACAATTACAAACCAAAGAAAACTCTCTAAAACATTAATTTTATTTAAATCTTAATAAAATAGTATCAATTAATTTAGACATAGGGACCATACCCATTTATACAGTCACAGACAATGTCATAAAGTGCAAAAAGAACACACGATGAGATCCTGGGCTGTGAGCAAAAATAAATGTGTGCAGTGGTGTCACTTCTGTTCAGAAGGCAGTCTACACCGATATCTGGATGTTCAGGGCTAAAAATTCCCTACCTTGCCCCTGCCTGTCTACAGAGGTTTAGTCCACCTTACTGTTTTGGGTGCCCCTGTTCCTCGGCGGCTCACCCTAAAAGACCCTACCGCTGTCTCATCAATCCCAATACCATCACCAGTGCAAGGTGCTGAAAATTAGTCACACAGTCATATGTCAGACTAGGATATACAAGGGACACGTGTGGTCAGGAATCAGTCCCACACATACACATATATAATTGGTCTTAAAAAAAAACAATTACTTATACAGATAGTCTCTTTATTCCTTATGAAGGACACATATGATCAGAGGTCAGTCTCACATATATGTATATATATATATATATATATATATATATATATATACAGTTAGGTCCAGAAATATTTGGACAGTGACACAATTTTCGCGAGTTGGGCTCTGCATGCCACCACATTGGATTTGAAATGAAACCTCTACAACAGAATTCAAGTGCAGATTGTAACGTTTAATTTGAAGGTTTGAACAAAAATATCTGATAGAAATTGTAGGAGTTGTACACATTTCTTTACAAACACTCCACATTTTAGGAGGTCAAAAGTAATTGGACAAATAAACCAAACCCAAAAAAAATTTTTTATTTTCAATATTTTGTTGCGAATCCTTTGGAGGCAATCACTGCCTTAAGTCTGGAACCCATGGACATCACCAAACGCTGGGTTTCCTCCTTCTTAATGCTTTGCCAGGCCTTTACAGCTGCAGCCTTCAGGTCTTGCTTGTTTGTGGGTCTTTCCGTCTTAAGTCTGGATTTGAGAAAGTGAAATGCATGCTCAATTGGGTTAAGATCTGGTGATTGACTTGGCCATTGCAGAATGTTCCACTTTTTTGCACTCATGAACTCCTGGGTAGCTTTGGCTGTATGCTTGGGGTCATTGTCCATCTGTACTATGAAGCGCCGTCCGATCAACTTTGCGGCATTTGGCTGAATCTGGGCTGAAAGTATATCCCGGTACACTTCAGAATTCATCCGGCTACTCTTGTCTGCTGTTATGTCATCAATAAACACAAGTAACCCAGTGCCATTGAAAGCCATGCATGCCCATGCCATCACGTTGCCTCCACCATGTTTTACAGAGGATGTGGTGTGCCTTGGATCATGTGCCGTTCCCTTTCTTCTCCAAACTTTTTTCTTCCCATCATTCTGGTACAGGTTGATCTTGGTCTCATCTGTCCATAGAATACTTTTCCAGAACTGAGCTGGCTTCATGAGGTGTTTTTCAGCAAATTTAACTCTGGCCTGTCTATTTTTGGAATTGATGAATGGTTTGCATCTAGATGTGAACCCTTTGTATTTACTTTCATGGAGTCTTCTCTTTACTGTTGACTTAGAGACAGATACACCTACTTCACTGAGAGTGTTCTGGACTTCAGTTGATGTTGTGAACGGGTTCTTCTTCACCAAAGAAAGTATGCGGCGATCATCCACCACTGTTGTCATCCGTGGACGCCCAGGCCTCTTTGAGTTCCAAAGCTCACCAGTCAATTCCTTTTTTCTCAGAATGTACCCGACTGTTGATTTTGCTACTCCAAGCATGTCTGCTATCTCTCTGATGGATTTTTTCTTTTTTTTCAGCCTCAGGATGTTCTGCTTCACCTCAATTGAGAGTTCCTTAGACCGCATGTTGTCTGGTCACAGCAACAGCTTCCAAATGCAAAACCACACACCTGTAATCAACCCCAGACCTTTTAACTACTTCATTGATTACAGGTTAACGAGGGAGACGCCTTCAGAGTTAATTGCAGCCCTTAGAGTCCCTTGTCCAATTACTTTTGGTCCCTTGAAAAAGAGGAGGCTATGCATTACAGAGCTATGATTCCTAAACCCTTTCTCCGATTTGGATGCGAAAACTCTCATATTGCAGCTGGGAGTGTGCACTTTCAGCCCATATTATATATATAATTGTATTTCTGAACATGTTTTTGTAAACAGCTAAAATAACAAAACTTGTGTCACTGTCCAAATATTTCTGGACCTAACTGTGTGTATATATATATATATATATATATATATATATAAAAAATGGGGCCTATGTAGAAAATCCCAATTACTTATCTGGATAGTTGCATTTATCCCAAAAGTCTGACATACTTTTAATATGAGCCACCGAGGAACGGGGGCACCCAAAACAGTAAGGTGGACTAAACCTCCATAGACAGGCAGGCGCAAGGTAGGGAATTTTTAGCCCAGGCCCTTGAACATCCAGATATCGGTGTAGACTGCTTTCTGAACAGAAGAGACACCACTGCACACATTTATTTTTGCTCACAGCCCAATCCAGGATCTCAATCAGATAGTAGACAATATGTACGTTGGTAACCGTGTGGGCCCAAGACCAATAAAATATATATATAAATCAAATTGATATTTAAACAGGGACAGCGGTCCAAGAAAAATAATATCAATATGGGCCTCTTCGGGGATTATATATGCACATAGAACAAAGCTTACACAGTGACAGTAGTCCAATTTAGTAAGCGGTATGCAAGTCCCTCATTCACAGATAACATATTTTATGACAGAAATAGGAGTGATTCCACCCATTTAGATGATCCCAGTATCCGTCTCAGCAGATTTTTGACAGGCGGAGTCAAATGTAGGCTTCAAGATCCAAATATATGTTTATCTTGCCCTAACACCCATTGACTCCCACCGGTCCACAGCTGTTATAATCACCACCCCTTAAAGTGCCCCATATGTCTCCTGACGCATTTCATCACTCAGCAGGACTCATCAGGGGAGAAAGGCATAGGTCCTCCATAACAGGGCTATTACCGGTGTCAAAACTCCATCACACCAAGCTGCTGTACAATCTTAATGAATAATTAAATGTTTTGATGCCTGTGAGATTGCTTTGTTGATGAACTGATGATATCTGTGATGTGTTCAGAAATACATTTCTTTAAATTATGGGACATGCAACCCACATACTGTAGTTTACACAAAATGTACTATATTATGTAATCCACATTTTCAGTATTGCAATTTATTAATTGATGTTATGTTATATTTAGTACTGCGGTTATGTTTTAGTGATGTACGTCTGTACAAGTTCTACATTTGGTTGTGCCACATTTGTAGAATTTCTTGTATGATCACCATGTTTTCGGCATGGGATTTGATTGATAGGCAACTAGGTGACACAATATTGCAAATAGTTTTCGCTTTGTTAGCCACAATTGAGCATCCTGATTGCAGTTTTTCTGATAGTTGTTAGTTCTCATATAAAATGGGAAACCGTTAGTTTAACCAGATCAGATCTTTAGTTTACAAAGGACTGAACTGAAGGGTTCACACGGGTTTGCTATGGTTTAAGAGAATATTCTCCTTTATTGTATTTTTTGTTTAATGAGATCTTCCCAATCTTTGGTTTTGATTATCCATCTGCTTTGTTCAAAGTCCATGTGGGATATCTTCTACTATGAATCTATTTTTGGATTTTTTTTCAGTTCATTAACCAATCTACTTTCATCAGTGCAGTTTTTATTCTAGTGAACCCCCCAACTGGAATGGCTTGTATTGTATGCTTTGGATGACTACTGAGGGCCTGCAAAATTGTATTACCTGTAATAGGCTTACCAAATGTGCCTGTGGAGACATAATATCACCATCAATTCCTGTGAGTGAAAAATCCAAAAAGGAAATATCAGTCATAGGTATATGTAAATTTCAAATTATAACCATTAGGATTAAGATATTCCATACATTTTTACATGGTAGACACATCCCCCCCCCCCCCAAATGAAGAGCAAGTCATCGATGTATCTGCCACACCAGATCCCATCCTGGGAAAAAGGTTTGTCAATAGAAAATATAGAAAATAAAAATTTTCTTTCCATGAATGCCACAACCAAATTAGCCAACGAAGGGGATTACTTAGCTTCCATAAACACACCCCTGCATTGCAAAAAAAAAAATCTCCTCAGGATCAAAAGTAAAAAATTGTCAGTCATGAGGAATTGAGTAACTTGAATTATATACATTTGTAAATCGGTAGAATAGTCACTATATTTACTGAGATGGAATTCCAGTGCTGTGATGGTCACATGCGGGGGGGTATTGATGTATATAGTGTCATCACATCGCTACTTAGCCAGGATAAATTTCATGCCAACGTTTAGGTTAAAAGTGTTCCAAAATATTCAGAAAATCCCTCAGAAATTGGTTGCAACAGAAAATCAAGTCACTCACTCAGATGTTCCATGACTGAGCCTATTCCTGAGATGATTGTCCTCATAGGTGGTGGATTAGTGGCCTTTTGGCAGTGTGTGTACTAGGGCCAGTGTGGGATAACCAACCAGAAGGTAATCCCATTGATTTCTAGTAAGAACTAATGCAAAACCCTTTTTAATAATTTGATTAGTTTGCAATTGAAGTGTAAGTGATGGATTAATAGATGATAATTTGGCATATGTGGAGGTGTGCCTCAACATCTCACAAATCTGGTTGACATACACGTCTGAATGCATGAATACAACCACCCCCTACTTGTCTGATATTTTTATAATGACATATTTCATGTTCTTCAATTGATAAAGTACTTTGTATTGTGCAAATGAATTTTTTTTTGCTTGAACACATTTAATTTTGGTATAGTCATGGAGTTTTTTCAACTCCCTTTCCAAAGTAAGCTGGACTGCACTCGGCCCTGGACCGGATAATAAAAAAGGGAGTTTTACTTTTTTTTAATTAACTGAATATTGTTCAAAAGTAGAATTCAGAGGTCCTTCGTGCTGCATGTCCTGTAAAAGCAGGGCAAATTGTTCCCAAAAATCCATATTTCTAATTTAATTTACAACACCACTGTTGGAATTCTGGTGTTTATCAGGCTCCTTTTTTTACACTTTTGAATTTTTATTCTTCCGATAATAAGAGAGTTCATGGTAAGAAGTATTGGAATCAGATTCACATGTGTTGGTATCAGACAATTTAAATTCTGAGAAGCAGAAATTGATGCGGTATTTTGTTGCTGATTTATTTACTGATTTGTGGTGAGGATACTGATGTTTCAATATGGATTTTGGTGTATGGGGAGGACATGTCCACCTACCCCATTTATACACCTGATCCAAAGTGTAATCATTGATGTAGAATTTTTTTTTCCCCTTGACATCAAATCCTCCTCCACCTTAGTTCCTTTTATTTAACCTGAGGCACTTATTTTTAATGTTACACATGTTGTTAAAGTTTTCACGAGATCACATGATTTTCAACACACTGAATTGGCCTTGAAATTATTTTTAGAGTCGCCTTGAAATACAGACAGTTAAGTTTGGCAAAGGGCTCAGGAGTGTCTGAAACGTGTAATTTATTGCCGTTCATGCTTTTTGGCCACACTGGTTTCCATTATGAGAATGGATCTAATTTTCCATCAATGTGCTATTTTTCACTCTAGTTTTTTGGATGTGAATTTTAATTCTTTCCAATAAAGGCTGACATTTTCAATCTTCCTTGAGCTTGATTCTGTTTGCTGTTTTTTGGATTTCCCTACGCTAATCAGCGTGTCTACCTGTGCCCAAGGTGTATATACACTGCTTCAGGCGAGCTAGCTATTTAATAATATTTAATTTTTTGAACCCCACACCTGCAGTATATTGCAAAAGTGAACATTCCCTCACATAAATATTTTATATATTTTCATGGGATAACAATGAAGATTTTATATATATATATATATATATATAAAAATAAATATCTATATATATAATTGCCTTATTCTGTCTGTCTGTCTGTCTGTCTGTCTGTCTATCTGTCTGTCTGTCATGCTCCGAAATTGTGTCCTTACGGTGACACAAAGCTGATTGGCCGCTGGGCTCGCCATGGCCCCGCCCCCCCACACGGATTGGCCTCTCGCCCCGGCTCTCTGCAGGCCCCGCCCCCCTCACGCAATCCACGCTCGCTCTGGCCCAACTGACACGGAGCCCCGATTCCCAGGTGAGTACACACACACATCAGATCACACTCACTCTCACACTCACTCTCACACTCACTCTCACACACACCTCACACATCACAACATGCTGGGATATCGCTTGCTTCTACACCGGCTCCGTCAGGATCCCAGCAGCGCCAGACATAACCTTGCGATGCTGGGATCTTAACGGAGGCCGTGAAAGCTGGTAACCATTATACACATCGGGTAACTAAGGTCCCTTAGTTACCCGATGTGTATCATAGTTAACAGTGTACACCGGCTCCCACTCACTCTCACACACACCTCACACACACATCACACACACATCACACACACATCACATCGCATCCACACATCAAGGTCCTGCAGCGCCGGAAAATACAGACACATAACAGCACACACATAACAGCACACACATACACACACACAAATCAGATCACACTCACACACACACACACACATCACATCGCATCCACATACTCACAACATCCTGGGATATCGCTTGCTTCTCGGCCTCGATACTGTGCTGTTGTGATCTTCCAGGACCTGCCGGAGGATCACATGGCCAGAAGCATGTGATATCCCCGGATGTTGTGAGTATAAGCGCGTATGTGCGATATCGTCAGTGTCTGTGTGTGTGAGTGGATGCGATCGGGTGTGTGTGAGTGGATGCGATCGGGTGTGTGTGAGTGGATGCGATCGGGTGTGTGTGAGTGGATGCGATCGGGTGTGTGTGAGTGGATGCGATCGGGTGTGTGTGAGTGGATGCGATCGGGTGTGTGTGAGTGGATGCGATCGGGTGTGTGAGTGTCGGCAGAGGAGCACGGCGTGCTGGAGGAGGCTGGGAGCAGAGAGGCTGATCATGGGGAAGGCTGGGAGGAGAGAGGCTGATGGTGGGGGAGGCTGGGACGAGGGAGGCTGATGCTGGTGGAGGCTGATGCTTGGGGAGGCTGGGAGCAGAAGGCTGATGCTGAGGGAGGCTGGGAGAGGGAGGCTGGGAGGAAGGAGGCTGGGAGGAGAGAGGCTGATCCTGGGGAAGGCTGGGAAGGGGAGGCTGATGCTGGGGGAGGCTGGAAGGAGAGAGGCTGGAAGGAGAGAAGCTGATGCATGGGGAGGCTGATGCTGGGGGAGGCTGGAAGGAGAGAGGCTAATGCTGGTGGAGGCTGATGCTTGGGGAGGCTGATGCTGGGGGAGACTGGGAGGGGAAGGCTGATGCTGAGGGAGGCTGGGAGGAAGGACGCTGGGAGGAGAGAGGCTGATCCTGGGGAAGACTGGGAACGGGAGGCTGATGCTGAGGGAAGCTGGAAGGAGAGAGGCTGATGCTGGGGGAGGCTGGAAGGAGAGAGGCTGATGCTGGTGGAGGCTGATGCTTGGGGAGGCTGATGCTGGGGGAGACTGGGAGCCGAAGGCTGATGCTGAGGGAGGCTGGGAGAGGGAGGCTGGGAGGAAGGAGGCTGGGAGGAGAGAGGCTGATCCTGGGGAAGGCTGGGAAGGGGAGGCTGATGCTGGGGGAGGCTGGAAGGAGAGAGGCTGATGCTGGTGGAGGCTGATGCATGGGGAGGCTGATGCTGGGGGAGACTGGGAGCAGAAGGCTGATGCTGAGGGAGGCTGGGAGGAAGGAGGCTGGGAGGAGAGAGGCTGATCCTGGGGAAGGCTGGGAAGGGGAGGCTGATGCTGAGGGAAGCTGGAAGGAGAGAGGCTGATGCTGGGGGAGGCTGGAAGGAGAGAGGCTGAGGCTGGGAGGAGAGAGGCTGATGCTGGGGAAGGCTGATGCTGAGGGAGGCTGGGAGGGGAAAGCTGATGCTGGGGAAGGCTGGGAGGACGGAGGCTGGGAGGAGAGAGGCTGATCCTGGGAAGGCTGGGAGAGGGAGGCTGATGCTGGAGGAGGCTGGAAGGAGAGAGGCTGATGCTGGCGGAGGCTGATGCTGGGGAGGCTGGGAGAGGGAGGCTGATGCTGAGGGAGGCTGGGAGGAGGGAGGCTGGGAGAGGTAGGCTGAGAGAAGAGAGGCTGATGCACACACACACACACACACACACACACGCGCACTGCACAACACACCACACACACACACACACACACACTGGGAACCACAAACAACTGCCCTACACAGACACCCACACATACAGACAACGCTGCACACACAGACAACGCTGCACACACAAACACCGCGGCACACACAAATATACGCACATACCGCACAACACACACATTGCTCAAAACATACCTCCCCCCAAAACACACCACACACACACAAACCGCGCAACACACACACAACGCTACAGACACACAGCGCTCCACAAACAACGCAACACACATACAACACCGCTCTCACCCCCCGTCACACCCAGACAACACCCAGAACATGTACAGCGCCTACACAAACACTTGGTAACTACAGACAACAACATCTCTCTCTCTCTCTATATATATATATATAACAAAAATCATACATGAACTACACAATACGTAAATTCTAGAATACCCGATGCGTAGAATCGGGCCACCTTCTAGTATATATATATATATATATAAAAATATATATTTATATATATATATATATATATATATATATATATATATATATATATGTATATATATATATATATATATATATATATATATATATATATATATATGTATATATATATATATATATGGGGATTACGGGTGCACAGCCTGATTGATAACTAACAGGAGTGCAGCCTCTTGTGTGAAAAACAATATTCAGAAAAAGAGAGGAAGGTCACACAATTTAGAAGCGCACATCAAGAGAATAATAATAATAATAATAATAATAATAATAAAAAAGTGACATACTTTTTATTGAATCCATAGAAAACACACAAGATAAAATCAATTAAAAAACAGAATACTACAAAACGATTTTCCATTACAAAACGGAATTGTCCATTGGCAATGTAAGTACAATTCAATCACAGTACCATCATCAGGGACCATACAAAGCAATTTGGACAAGTGAAAAAACTTGATTACATATCAATAATTGCAAGTAGGTACTGAGACATCAATTAATAAAGGATCAATATACGTCATGAGATGGTAAAATATAATAAGAATCACAAAAGAGTTATGATGTCTGATAGTGGATTGGTAAAAAAAAAATATATATATATATTTTTTTTTAATTATCTCCCACACATTATAGAACTGTGATTGCCAATAAAACCAGGTTTATGGCAACCAAATACCCATGAAACTAATGCTGGTAACTGCATGTGAAATAATTCACGCAATAGAAAGGATAAACTACCTCTGAGTTAAGGGGGGCTTTACACGCAATGACATCGCTAACGAGATGTTGTTGGGGTCACGGAATTCGTGACGCACATCCGGCCTCGTTAGCGACGTTGTTGCGTGTGAAACGCACGAACGACCTCTAACGATCAAAATTCCTCTCCATATCGTTGATCGTTGACACGTCATTCTAATCTCAAATATCGTTTCTGTTGCAGGACGCAGGTTGTTCGTCGTTCCTGCAGCAGCACACTCTCTATGTGTGACACTGCAGGAACGAGGAACAACATCGTACCTGCGGCCGCCGGCAATGAGGAAGGAAGGAGGTGGGCGGGATGTTCTGGCCGCTCATCTCCGTCCCTCCACTTCTATTGGAAGGCCGCTTAGTGACGCCGCTGTGACGCCGAACGAACCTCCCCCTTAGAAAGGAGGCGGTTTGCCGGCCACAGCGACATCGCTAGGAAGGTAAGTAGTGTGACGGGGACTAACGATGTCATGCGCCACGGGCAGCGATTTGCCCGTGACGCACAACTGACGGGGGCGGGTGCTTTCACCAGCGACATCGCTAGCGATGTTGCTGTGTGTAAAGTGGCCTTTAGTTATAACCTCTATATTAATAGCAGTAGACACATGTTTATAATAATACATATAACAATTTAACAGCAGAGTACCAAATGAGCATATATCAAAAAATATTAAATAGCCCTAACAATATCAATGGAAGATTGCATATAGTATCATAACTAATGAAAGAGGGATGCAGTTATAGATTCCTATATCAATCACAATGAGTATATGTTGGTACATGGAGTATCTACCCCCAAAATGATAATGACTGGACTGATTTTGTCCAGAAATAGAACCGCATAATTACCAGATAGGTCCAAAGTAAAGATAGAGCAGTCAAATAGCAGCTAATGAGGTTGTATAAGAACCATGCATGGTAAAGCGGAGCCGGGGGGAGAATAATATCCCAGCCAGGAGCAATGAAAGAGCAAAGTTTGCTAGAATAAAAAGAGAGGTCGTGAGAGAGCCCACGCATTACGCTGCAGAGCAGCTTCATCAGGGGAAGTGATCCACAGATCCAAGTTAGCATCTATATATAGTGGAGATATGACACTTTGATACAATGTAAAGTAGTCTGTGTTCAGCTTGTATAACAGTGCAAATTTGTTGTCCTCTGTAAGTAGCTCAACACACTGTTATTATTGTCTAAACCACTGGAAACAAAGTGAGAACACCCCTAAATGAAAATGGTCAAATTACATGCAAAATGGCCATATTTTGTGTGGCCACCATTAATACTGCTTTAACTCTCTTAGGCATTGAGTTCACTAGAACTTCACAGGAGCCGCTGGATCCTCTTCCATCCTCCATGACGACATCACGAAGCTGGTGGATGTTAGAGACCTTCCGCTCCTCCACCTTCTTTTTCAGGATACCCCACAGATCAATAGGATATAGATTTGCAGACATGCTTAGCCAGTCATCACCTTTACCCTCAGTTTCTTTATCAAAGGAAGTGGTCGTCTTGGAGGTATGTTTGTGCCCGTTATCATGTTGGAATACTGCCCTGTGGCACAGTTTCCAAAGGTAGGGGATTATGCTCTGCTTCTGCATGTCACAGTGCATGTTGACCTCCATGGTTCCCTCAATGATCTGTAGCTCTCCAAAGCTGGCAACACTCATGTAGCCCCAAACCATTCCACTCCTACCACCATGCTTGCCTGTAGGCAGGACACACTTGTCTTTGTACTCCTCCACTGGTTGACGCCACACACGCTTGACACCATCTGAACGGAAATGAGTTTATCTTTGTCTTATCGGACCACAGGACTTGATTCTAGTAATCCATGCCCTTAGGCTGCTTGTCTTCAGCAAACAATTTGTGGATTTTCTTGTGCATCATCTTTAGAAGAGGCTTCCTTCTGGGATAACAGCCATGCAGACCAATTTGATGCAGTGTGTGGCATATGGTCTCATATGGTCTGAACACTGACAGGCTGACTACCCCACCCCTGTAACCTCTGCAGAAATGGTGGCAGCACTCATATGTCTGTTTTGAAAAGACAACCTCTGGATATTACGCTAAGCACGTGCACTCAACTTCTTTGGTCGAACCATGGTGAGGCCTGTTCTGAATGGAACCTGTCTTATTAAACCAGTGTATTGTATTGTACCGTCCTACAGCTCAGTTTCAGGGTGTTGGAAAATGGCTAATTGGACACAATTTGGCCATTTTCACTTAGGGGTGTTCTTACTTTTGTTGCCAGTGGTTTAGATATTAATGGCTGTGTGTTGAATTATTTAGAGGGCACCAAATTTACACTGTTATACAAGCTATACACTGATTACTTTACATTGTATCGAAGTGTCATATCTTCAGTGTTGTCCCATGAAAAGATATATTAAAAAAAGTACAAAAATGTCAGGGGTGTACTCACCTTTGTGATATTCTGAATTTTATGTAAGGGCTTGTAGATATCCACTAATTTATTGCTATTGTTATGTGTAGAATCTGCCATGCTAACCACGTGAGCGTGTCACATACTGAGGGGCACTGCAGCCAGAAACTTGAGATGCTGCCCCCTGACTGCTGGCCCCTCTGCATGTTTAAATAAAGTTCTCCCCCCTGGAAAGACACTGACCTGCCGCCCCCGCCTCCTGTGGTGTGACTGGCCTAAGCCCCGCCTCCTGGATACATATCATCGGGCTGCCCAGCTTCCAGCCTCTCGGCTGCAGGACCCGGACCTGTTTGGGCAGCCGGACACAGGGACCCGCTCCTGGATGCGGAATGAGAGCTATCAGCAGGGAGGTAAGCGTTTCAGCTCACAGCGCTGTTAGCTGTGAGCGGCTCCCTCTCTGCTGAGGCACAAGCGATGTGTGCCGGTGAGCGCGGCGTTCTAAGGGAACTACCCGCCCGCTGGTCCGCTTGTGCTCGTCATTATTTAAACACCCTTTACCCCCTCCCTCCCTCCATCCTCCCCTAAAATCAGCATGGAGGAAAGCGTCCTGCTCACGGCGCTTTTAGCTGTGAGCGGCTCCCTCCATGCTGAGGCTCAAGCTATGTGCGCCGGCGAGCGGCGTTCTGAGGGAACTACCCGCCCGCCGGTCAGCTTGAGCCGCCATTAAGTTTGAAAAAGAGCGCTTCGCGCTTTTTGTCTTTGGCCCCGCCCACCCGCCGCCCAGCCACCGCCGCCCAGCCACCGCCGCCAGTACTGATGAGGAGCAGGGTAGGGCTGTGTGCGCTCTGCACGGCACCTAAAAGGTGCGCTTCAGAGCGCAGCTGAAAAGCTCCGTTCTGAGGCGCATGGTGCCGGCAGAGAGCGTGCGCTCAGCCTGCAGCTCCTGCCATAGACAGAGCAGGAGCTGCCGGCGGAGCGCACGGAAGAAGTGACATGTCACTTCTTAGAACACAGGGATTCGGGCAACAGCTGAATCGCTGCGTTCTACTATGCAACGTGCGTACGGCCTCTGCACAGTCTCCATAGACTGTGCAGGGGACGCAGGACGCATGAATTACGCACACAGCCTAATTGAAGTGCAGACTCAGTGCAGTCCCTGTCACAGCGCAGGTTGGAGGCACGGTGGGGGGGAATGTAGTATGCAGGCACTAACCTGCAAGAGTTCAAATCACCCCATACCACACGCACTGAACTTCCCCTCCCCTCCGTTTGTATGCCCCGGGAATGCCAAGGGGGCTAGCCTGGGAATGAACCAGGGACCATGTGGGTCTCCCAGTGAGCGGGCGGGTTAAGGGATTCTGTTAGGACTTCAATGTTCAAATTGAGGGGGGCTGGTAGTGAACAGGGGCAAGAAGCAACAGTCAGCAGGTGGCATGTTTTCCCTCCTGCTGATACCACACCTACACCAAGCCCCCTCCCAGGCCAAAACACACCCCATTTGACATTATACAATGGTGACTGTTAACAGCCCCTCACCGTTGTCACACAGTGGTTTCAGCATGTTATGGCGGCGGTGGGTGCGGTGCCGACCATCGCGTTGTACGGTCATGTGCAGGGGTCACGGTAGCAAGCTTTGGCATGGGTAGCCACCATGTCCGGAGTCTGTCATCTTCACCCTTGGATCGGTGTGAGCGTCGTCGTAGCAGGCGTTACGTGGGTAGATCTAGATCCAGTCGTCTTGTCATTTCCTGAATCACCAGGTGAGTGCCCTGATGGGGAGTGCGGGGTGGGGTAAGTCCCCCTAGGGAGGATAACGTGATGTCACAGGTAACAGGCTTCCCGCCCAGCTCTACATGTTGTCACTAAGTTATTTATAACAAACAATGTTATTGGTGCTGAGCGAATCGCCCTCCCCCGTTTCTGTAAAAAGCTGTGATGGTATCTAGCATTCCTACCCCTTGTAGACAGCATTCCACAATCTACCTGCTCTAACTATAAAGAAGCTTTCCCTATCTCGGAGGATTAAGTCTGGTGCCAGTTTATTTATATTGAGCACACGGGTATTTATACAAATTATTATTATTTATTATAGCGCCATATAATTCATGGCGCTTTACATGTGAAAGGGGTTTACATAATACGTACCAGTATAATAATCATAGACCATACAAGGCACAGACTGGTACAGGAGGAGAGAGGACCCTGCCCGCGAGGGCTCACAGTCTACAGGAGGAGAGAGGTCCCTGCCCGCGAGGGCTCACAGTCTACAGGGGATAGGTGAGGATACAGTAGATGACAGAGCTGATTGTGCGGCGCTGCATCAGACGGAGGGTTACGGCAGCTTGTAGGCTTGTCGGAAGAGGTACAAATGAGATCTCCTCTGAGACGTCTTTCCAAAATTAAACATATCTTACTTTTTCAACCTTAATTTAATACAGGCGGCTCCATTCCTTGTAATAATCTGGTTGCCACCTGTTAACTGACCCTTCAAGTGATTTATAGATTAGTGACAATACGATGGGATCACGGGATCTAAACCCCCTGTTATACACCCTAATTTAATGCTGTAATTGAAAGAAGGATCTATATTGGTCACAGATAGTTTTATCGAAATGTGAGAAGTATATTTCTGTACATTTGCATGGCTTGATTGTTTTCTAAAATTGCTTCTCTTTTTTAGAGAAGTAATTTTCAGCCTTTTTTTTTTTTTTTTTTACTAGATTTTCCCTCTTTGGTTAATTACGTATGTTTTAATTGGTTTTCCTTACCGTAGTAACCGAAAATAAACAAGTGAGATGGGTAAACCGGCAAGGTTAGCTATTCGCATAATAATTATGCCCACTAATATTTTCTGGACAATTACATCCACATAAATATCCTAAAAGGTATAAATTCACTTTTAGTTTCGTGTGCTTTGCATGGATTGGGGACGCTGTCCCCATTGGGGCTTACGGTCTGGATTCCCTACCTGTATGTTTATTGGGGTGTGGGAGGAGGCCAGAGTGCCCGGAGTAGACCCACGCAGTCACGGGGAGACGTACAGGCTCCTTGCGGATGGTGTCCTTGGCGGGATTTGGGCCCAGGACCCCAGGGCTGCAGCTAGCCACTGAGCTACCGTGCCATGCCATAATAGTTTCAAGAGCAGGAACAGACAGATTTGTAGATGGAGTATTCCGGCGTTGCAGGGCCAGCTGTGTGGGATTATTTGCAATATATGTTTATATAGTTATATATATAAAAAAAAAAAAAAAAAAAATGCTCCTTATGCTGGGCCCGGGGGGCATGGTCCGGTAACCTAACTTTGATTGCGCTTTTCCCCCTATTTAGGTTCCAGCTAAACAAAAGGGGGGGGTGGACTGGGAAATAGGAGAATGACCAGTGGTCCGACGATGCCGGTGGGTAAAAGCCTTAACCAACTACAGCTCCTTCCTCAAATAAGTAATCAGGCTGATTAGGTTTTTTGTGGATTGGAATGCCTATGGGTCAACGCAGGGTTGAAGGCAAAACAGGCATCTGGTTTCCGGGTTAGTATCGCTCACCTTATTGCAATCCCAATCTCAGGTATTTTGGTAACTCCACCCACCAGCAGGATCAAGGTTTGGAGCTCTCAGCTAGATGGTAGGGTGTTTGGTGAAGTTAGGCCTATGATCTGGGCCCCCATTTTGCATTGACCTGACGGTTCTATGGTACGTTATTCAGCGGGTGTTGCTCCGGTGGTTGATGTGCGTGACGATTTTCCAAGCCACCCTCTAGTAATACACGCCCTGCAGTATTCAACGAATGTGCACCATTTTCGGTTGCAAGCAAACTGTTACGAGGTCGGTCTTCCCATTTTTAAATTGTGGAACGGTACTGAAGCGATGAGGGTCTTATGAGGTGTAAGGTATTGAAGGGTTGGATGATTATGGTAAGTGAGTGGAGCACAGCAGGCCTATTCTTTTCTAGCCGTAGATTGTTTTAAAAAAAAAAAAAAAAAAAAAAGGGGGGTTTTTGGATTGTTCGCCCCATTGCAAATCTATACATTGATGTTTTGGATCTCTTTTTCCATCACTCGGCGGGTGTCCCGACGGTGTCGGTTATGTCTATTAGGCGAGCGGGTGTGATGGTACCAGTTTTTACCCACGACGACGGCCCTTCAATTTAGCGTCACGGATTTAGTCCTCCTTTTTGTGGGCTGGTTTTGGTCGGTAATGCGACGGTTCCTGGTTATTTCGGTGTTTGCCAGCCGTGGTACCCGGTACGAACTCTCCCAGAGTTGGGGTGTTCCAAGGCTTCAGGGGCCAGCATACATGAGCACAGTTTCAGGGGTTTAGGTGACTGCAATTGAAATGCATTATGAGGGATGTTAGGACCGAGTTCGTTTTGAAATCGGTTTTTATCAGGCACGTAAGAAGATTCAGAACAGCGTACAGGGCTAATGTAAAATGATATGATTGTGATTTGTTTCTATATAAAAAAAAAAAAAAAAAAAAAGGGGGTTTTGGGTTTTGCCAGTACCACCTTGGAGAGAAGAGGCGTTGATGGTTACGAGAATTCTCTGTTCTGACAGTGTTTTTCCTTTCAGATCTAAGTCGGCCTAGTGACTGGGTCCGAGGTTACTTCCATATATGTTGGCTGCGAGGAGAGCGGATCTTCGCCTCTTCGCCTTGGTGGTCGGTCCTTGGTTCCCTTTACAGTGGATGTAATTGGAGAGGTTGCCGGGGCTTGGCTCAGCTGTGGGTCTATCAGAGGTGATCAAGATTGTGTGAGCTCTCTTTTCTCCAACCGACTTGGTGATACACATAGGCTTCAAGTATCTGGTCCAAGGCCGTTTAGCTAGGCCTCTTACCCTTATCTGGTCACAGAGGTACAAGTTTCCCTGTTTTCGTTCGGAGTGTTACAACGATCCGGCCGAAGGTAACCCTCTGGCCCAGGGGGCAAGGCGCTAAGGAAGAATGTGATATGGATCTCTCCTGGCGCATGTGCGATCAGGGCCTACCCAAGTTGTGCTGTTAATAAAGTGTTTATAAAAAAAAAAAAAAAAGGTTGTTGGTCTGGCACCGCCAGCTGGAAGGCAATATTTGGCTGTCCTTAAGCTCAGATGGGTACATCCCAAATGATGATGTTGTGGATATGGTGGTTGCGGAAATTCCTGGGACGGCTCAGGTATTTCAGTTTTTGGGTGGGGTCGCAGCTTGCTGGCGCTGTGCTGCTCCTTGGCGGAAGGGGTAGGAAAAGTGGTGGTGAAATACCCGCGCCGGACGGCCGGAAGGCGGTACATTTGCCTGAACCCCGTGATGTTGGCAAGTTAATGCCTGGTTAAAAGCTGCGACCAAATTTTATGCCAAAAGATGAGAGTGGTTTTTTCCCCATACCTCTCTCCAAAAATGGAAAATTCAAATAAAAGTATTTTAATTTATAAAAGAACGGTGTTGTGTCTTTCTAGGGGGGGAAAAATGGTGGTTGTTGGGTCCTGGCAGTCTGAGGGGCACTGCAGCCAGAAACTTGAGATGCTGCCCCCTGACTGCTGGCCCCTCTGCATGTTTAAATAAAGTTCTCCCCCCTGGAAAGACACTGACCTGCCGCCCCCGCCTCCTGTGGTGTGACTGGCCTAAGCCCCGCCTCCTGGATACATATCATCGGGCTGCCCAGCTTCCAGCCTCTCGGCTGCAGGACCCGGACCTGTTTCCCACCCTCCCTCCCTTTTTGTTTTCCAAGTTTGTTGGAGTTTACTGTGTTTTAAGTCGCAGCAGCGGAAGGGGTAGGAAAAGTGGTGGTGAAATACCCGCGCCGGACGGCCGGAAGGCGGTACATTTGCCTGAACCCCGTGATGTTGGCAAGTTAATGCCTGGTTAAAAGCTGCGACCAAATTTTATGCCAAAAGATGAGAGTGGTTTTTTCCCCATACCTCTCTCCAAAAATGGAAAATTCAAATAAAAGTATTTTAATTTATAAAAGAACGGTGTTGTGTCTTTCTAGGGGGGGAAAAATGGTGGTTGTTGGGTCCTGGCAGTCAAGGTGCTATCCAGTAGTCACAGCACAAATACTAAGAATTGTGTTCGGTATGTGTATATCTTGATTGTTATGTCCTCATATGTTGGATGTTGTATAGGAAGATATTTTCCATGCAAATGTATTCCCTCTGTGGAGCACAGGGTTGTGCTGAAAATAACTCATTGTTAACCTAATGAACACATGCAAATCCCAACGAACTGAAAACACGAAGAATAAAGGTGTAATAATAATGATGCAATAAATTCTTCTATATAGCCCCTTATCACTGCAGTAACTGATTCAAACCCATGGCTGTCATTCTGATACAATAGTGGAGGACACGTGTCACCGATAGATCAACTTTCATGGTGTATTACGTTCTTAAACAGTAAGTTGTCTGATACTTAAAATGCCCCTTATATATGTCTATCTTTATGCCCGAACCACTTTTGTAATTTGCTTCATTATAAAATGTCCTACTATTCTCCCTATGCAGCTATTCCCTATATGTTTTGTTCTGTTTTTTTTTTTTTACTTTCTGTCACATTTAGTTTGAGGGGAGTCTCAAATGGGATATCACAAGAGGATGGCCCATCTCCAGAGCTTCTATCACCCCTCCTGAAATAGGAAGCCATCATGAGGTGGCCCTGCAGTCACTTACCACAGCTTTGCCACTGTTGTTCCATGATGACAGTCTTCTTTATGGGGGGAGAGGGGCAATTATGGAGAATTGACTAGAGCTTCAGTGACTGCTTCAACACTTAGGGGTACTTTTCACACTACGACATCGCAGGTGAGATGTCGGTGGGGTCAAATCGAAAGTGACGCACATCCGGCGTCGCTGTCGACATCGGAGTATGTGAAACTTTTTTACAACGAATAACGAGCGCAAAAGCGTCGAAATCGTATCATCGGTGCAGCGTCGGTCATTTCCATAATTTCGGAAGGACCGATGTTACGATGTTCCTCGTTCCTGCGGCAGCACACATCGCTGTGTGTGAAGCCGCAGGAGCGAGGAACATCTCCTTACCTGCATCCCGGCTGCAAAGAGGAAGGAAGGAGGTGGGCGGGATGTTTACGTTCCGCTCATCTCCGCCCCTCCGCTTCTATTGGCCGCCTGCCGTGTGACGTGGCTGTGACTCCGCATGACCAGCCCCCTTAGGAAGGAGGCGGTTCACCAGCCAGAGAGACGTCGCAGGGCTGGTAAGTGCATGTGAAGCTGCCGTAGCGATAATGTTCGCTATGGCAACTATCACAAGATATCGCAGCTGCGACGGGGGTGGGGACTATTGCACTCCGCATCGCTACCATCGGCTTGCGATGTCGTAGTGTGCAAAGTACCCCTTAGGTCCTCACCACCCACATCTTCAATGGCTGCTGCAACACTTAAGGCCCTGTCACACACAGAGATAAATCTTTGGCAGATCTGTGGTTGCAGTGAAATCATGGACATATTGTTCCATTTGTACACAGCCATGAACCTTTCACTGATTGTCCACAATTTCACTGCAACCACAGATCTGCCGCAGATTTTTCTCTGTGTGTGACAGGGCCTTTAGGTCCTCATGTGACGCCCTGGACAAGCCAGGGGTCACAGGTAATGACATCACCACACCCTACACCCCGGTTAGGCACATCAAAGCTAGACCCAAAAATCCTTGTTGCCTTCCTCCAGGGGCTGATGTTCACACCAGGGGGTGGGCCAGGCGGTTGGCCCCGCCCACCGAGGAGATCACAGTCCTGGAGGCGGGAAAAGAGAGGAGTTTAGTGTTGGACGGGAGAGTGTGAGGAGGAAAGTGGTAGTAGAGTAACTAACTGAGAGCGTCCGGGTGTGTGCCCCGGACAGAGACAGCAGGGTTAGCAGACGGCGGTGACCGTCTGCAGGAGTGGCCTATCGGAGTTACCGTAAGGACCGTGGACGGGCGGTGGCCCGGCGGTACCGGACCGGTACACAAGGAGAAGCCAGCACCATTGGCAGGGGCCTTTCGGATCCCGGCAAGGCTTGGAGTCGCCGTGAATTTGCCAAATCCGTCAGTGAAGGGGACCTTCGGGTTTCCAAACAACTAAGTCCCGATTGAAGGCAACAGTCCAACCGTATGAGAGAGACACCGCCACCGCCAAGGCACCAGTTTCTCAGGGCCAGCGCCTGCGGGCAAAGAGGGGCTCCTCCGGCCCATATCCAAGCCGTGGAGCGGGTTACCGGTGGGAACCCATTTGAACCAACAGAAGTACTAGGTGCAGGGAAAGAGACAGTCACCGTTAACTACCGGGGAAAAGCAACAGCAGCCGTCTGTGGGAACCGTCTTTCCAGCCGTGTGTTTTACCGAGAACTGTGTCATCGTCTCAGGCTGAGTGAGTACCACCGTGCCGTGCGGCACAGCGCTGCCCCCGCGACCCTGCACCTCACCAGGCCCCGCACCCGGCCTGCCATCCACTCCTACCCCATCACCGGGCCCCGGGACAACCAACCCCCTACCCACGGAGGGGAGAAATAACAACAAAGCTGCTCCCTGTCACCGCTCCCGGGATCCCCGTCCAGAGCAGCGGTGGTGCCCATACAATCACCACAACCGTGGGTGGCGTCACGGACAATATCCCCAAAACCCAAACCACCCCTTTTCACTCACGGGCGAGGAGCGCCGCTCGAGTCCCCAGGATCCGGCCCATCGCTCGAGCCACCGAGCAGCAGCGGCCGCAGCAGCAGCGGCAGCCGGACCCGAGCAGTGGGAGAGCGCAGCGTCCCCTCCTCCACCCGCGACAACTTGGCATCACGAACAGGATCTTACCGCTCTGCCGTCTGGTAGAGGTGCGCCTTGTTACCGCCGGAGGTGTCCGGCCAGAAAATTTCAGAAGCCGCTATCTTTGGCGCGAAAAGTTCCCGCTCGAACGTCTCCTCGAGTAGTGGAGGCGCGAAGGCCAAAATCCCGCCCCGATAGAGGAGGAGCCAGAAAGAGGCTAAGGGGGACGAAATGGCGGCTGGCCGCATGTGAGCGCGGCTATAAAAGCAGAGACGCCAGGAGTCTGCAGCAATACTGGGTTCCTGGAAGGCTCGATTGCCAAGATGCACAGTCCGACCGCCAACGAGGACGCTCCCGCACCCGGCACGGCGATGTGGCTGAGAGACCGGACTGCCCCGTTGAATAACCATCTGCAAGCCCATATGCAGCTCCTCCTAGAGGAGTGGGAGACCGACATGGCGGACGTGGTGGCTGCTATGCGGAGACGCGAGGTGGAAGAGGATTTGGAGGAGCGGGTAAGAGACCCACGCCCCTGTATTCCCGAGGGATCGGCCACTGAGGCTGAGGAGCCCGGCCTGCATCCGCTCACCCTGCCTCTCTCCCCTCTACCCGTGTTAGCTGCTGCCGCCCCGCCACTAGGCCCGCTACCTGCCCAACCGGTAGCGATACCCTGCCAATCCGCCCTGGCAGGCCAACCGGCTGCAGACGCTCAGGACGTCCCTAAATCACTCCCGGGGGAACCGCTAGGACCGCGGCCCCTTAATAAAAATGTGCCAGAAGTCCCGGCAGTGATTGCGCCAGACCCCGAGCCCGGGACCGTGGCATGGATGAAGGCCCGGGTGATTGAGTTCCACCAACGTCAACAGGATCAGATCTTCCGGATGATGGAGCAGTGGACCAATGAGGTGGAGATGCTGATTGCAACTGCCCCGATGTACGGGAGGCGAACAGATGTAACAGAGCCGACTGGTGACCCACGTCCCTATGTCCTACCAGGACCGGCCATCGCGGCTGAGGGGCCCGGCCTAGTCTCGACCTATGCATCACCCTTGCCGTTACTTATGGGGGCGCCTCAGTGTAGACTCGCCTGACCTGCTACCCCGTGCTACTGCAGAAGGATCTGATGTACTGGATGCTGGAGGCCAGGAAGCTGTGGCAGCTGGCGGCAACCCGCCTGACGCAGATGCAAGTGATGGTGACTCCAGTGACTCCAGCTCTGGTGCTGAACCCGGCCTTGAAGGTGAGGAGGCAAGTGAGCGTCTCCGCTATGTGGGGGAACCGGTAGTTTATTACACCGCGCGTAATGGTGGGAATGGATACCGGGCGCCCATGTCACAGCAAGCCTGTCACTGCATGTTTGATATGCTGGTGGCAGAGGACCCAGCAGACACAGAAGAGTCACAGTAAGGGCAGCGGAGCACCGTTGTCACCGTCCCCGTTGGGACCACCTGTATGTGTTTAAAGTTTTGAAAGTTGTGAAAAATGAAAATGAGTGATCAACCGAAGTTTATCTGATTGTCTACCACTGCTGATTGAACCGGTCGTTGCCGGCACCGTTGTCCCCGTGGGGACCGTCTAAAGTTGCGTAAGGGACTCCTTACGGACAAGCCCGTGAACTTGCAGGGCAACCACAAACTTGTGGGATGTAAACAAAAATGTTGTTGCAGCTTCCACTGTTGCCGCCTCTGGAGAGGCAGATTGGAGGAAGGGCCCACAGTGGAGCAGGCTGGGGCCCAGCCACCACAGGAACCGGTGGCAATCCTCTGGGGGTTTCAGGGGTTCCCCATGGACGTGGGTCTCCTGGAAAGGACAGATCCCGCTCGGGTAACTTGGTGCAGGACTGGGGTCAAGGGGTGCTGCCTGTTTTCTTAGGGGCAGCATCAGGGCCAGGTTGCTGGGGTGGGAGAGAGCGGAAGCCATAACCGTTTGAAACCGTTGAAACCGTTTAAGTATGAGTACCTCCCGTTCTGGGAAGATGTTATTTTAATTGTATGTCTGTTACTGTTTTACATTTTTATATTTTTACAGTTAAAAAGAAAAATAAAACCGGTGTTGGACGGGCAGCCCGCGAACGGTCTGCATTTTACTAAGGGGGAATGTGACGCCCTGGACAAGCCAGGGGTCACAGGTAATGACATCACCACACCCTACACCCCGGTTAGGCACATCAAAGCTAGACCCAAAAATCCTTGTTGCCTTCCTCCAGGGGCTGATGTTCACACCAGGGGGTGGGCCAGGCGGTTGGCCCCGCCCACCAAGGAGATCACAGTCCTGGAGGCGGGAAAAGAGAGGAGTTTAGTGTTGGACGGGAGAGTGTGAGGAGGAAAGTGTTAGTAGAGTAATTAACTGAGAGCGTCCGGGTGTGTGCCCCGGACAGAGACAGCAAGGTTAGCAGACGGCGGTGACCGTCTGCAGGAGTGGCCTATCGGAGTTACCGTAAGGACCGTGGACGGGCGGTGGCCCGGCGGTACTGGACCGGTACACAAGGAGAAGCCAGCACCATTGGCAGGGGCCTTTCGGATCCCGGCAAGGCTTGGAGTCGCCGTGAATTTGCCAAATCCGTCAGTGAAGGGGACCTCCGGGTTTCCAAACAACTAAGTCCCGATTGAAGGCAACAGTCCAACCGTATGAGAGAGACACCGCCACCGCCAAGGCACCAGTTTCTCAGGGCCAGCGCCTGCGGGCAAAGAGGGGCTCCTCCGGCCCATATCCAAGCCGGGGAGCGGGTTAACGGTGGGAACCCATTGGAACCAACAGAAGTACTAGGTGCAGGGAAAGAGACAGTCACCGTTAACAAGCGGGGAAAAGCAACAGCAGCCGTCCGTGGGAACCGTCTTTCCAGCCGTGTGTTTTACCGAGAACTGTGTCATCGTCTCAGGCTGAGTGAGTACCACCGTGCCGTGCGGCGCAGCGCTGCCCCCGCGACCCTGCACCTCACCAGGCCCCGCACCCGGCCTGCCATCCACCCCTACCCCATCACCGGGCCCCCGGACAACCAACCCCCTACCCACGGAGGGGAGAAATAACAACAAAGCTGCTCCCTGTCACCGCTCCCGGGATCCCCGTCCAGAGCAGCGGTGGTGCCCACACAATCACCACAACCGTGGGTGGCGTCACGGACAATATCCCCAAAACCCAAACCACCCCTTTTCACTCACGGGCGAGGAGCGCCGCTCGAGTCCCTGGGATCCGGACCATCGCTCGAGCCACCGAGCAGCAGCGGCCACAGCAGCAGCGGCAGCCGGACCCGAGCAGTGGGAGAGCGCAGCGTCCCCTCCTCCGCCCGCGACACTCACCACCCACATCTTCAATGGCTACTGCAACAGTACCTGCTTCTGTCTCCGCTGCATTTTCCCAGAAATGAGACATCAGCACAACCTCACACCTTCTATCACCGCCCTCAAGTGACTGCAGAGAATGGAGATAGAAGCAGGGTAAGTGATGCCAGTGTTGCCCGTAATGACTATTGATTTGTAGGCGGTGACAGAAGCTGTGGGGCGGTGCAACTGTCACTCACCTTGCTCTATCAATGACTCCAGTTAACTATGCAGTTGGCAGAAACAGAAGTGTGGTTGTGGCCACTGGAGGTACAGGAAGAAGGGACAGAAGTGTGGTTGGTAGCCACTCAAGATGTGGGTGATAGACACTGAAGCTGAGGTCACTTCTCCATCACCCACGTGAACCAGGACTATTCAGGGGATGGTAGTTACAGCAGCACTGGTAAGTGACTGCAGCGTCACCCCATGACGACGTATTATTTCAAGGGTGATGATAGAAGTTGCAGGGAAGTGACTGAGGGGCCATCCTGCTGTGAATTCCAGTTTTGAGCCCCCCAACAAACAGTCACAGGAACTACAGAAAGAAAAGGCACATATAGAGAGAATGGTGGGGAATATTATAATAAAACAAATTATAAAAGTGGTTGGGGCTTAAAGATAGCTATTTATAAAGTGCATTAGAAGTATCAGACCACCACTTTAATTATATGTGCGTACGTGTGCGCTCTGCACCGCACCTAAAAGGTGCGCTTCAGAGCACAGCTGAAAAGCTCCGTTCTGAAGCGCATGGTGCCGGCAGAGAACGTGCGCTCTGCCTGCAGCTCCTGCCATAGACAGAGCAGGGGCTGCCGGCAAAGCGCACGGAAGAAGTGACATGTCACTTCTTAGAACGCGCACTTCGGGCAGCAGCCGAAGCGCTGCGCTACAAGACGCCACGTGCGCACGGCCCCTGCACAATCTCCATAGATTGTGCAGGGGACGCAGGACGCATGCAGTTACGCTGCGCTACAAAGCGCAGCGTAACTGCATGAATTACGCACATGTGCGCACATAGCCTAAGGCCATTTAAAAGAAGATCTGCTACTTCTCCCGACATGTTTGTTTTAGGATTAATTACAGTGCCTTAAAAAAGTATTCATACACCATAAACTTTTCTACTTTTTTTCATATTACACCCACACACTCAAATGTATATTATACATAGAAACAAAGAGATTGAAAATGAGTCAGAGTTGCTCCCAACAGCATATCATTACAGGTCCTTCAGCAATTAGCGCACAGTGTATACTGTCCTCAGTACTCTCTACACAGCTCATTACTGTGTTCAGAAGAACCTGAGATGATGTCATGGCCTTATCACTGCCTCCCAAAATCATATGACATCCTCACATGGCATGATCCACCCCCCCCTCCTGGCCCCTCCACCAGCAACCCTGACTACAAATAAAGTAACTTGAGACACCAACACTGTTGAGTATATGATCAAATAGCTGGGGCCTACAAGTTCCGCACAGATGTGGTTCTCCCCAAAAAAGCATTGTAACACCAAAATGCCTATCAAAAAAATTATATGAACACCTGGATATTAACAACAACGACATACTTGAGGAATACGTAGAGTTTCAAATTTCTAACTAAAGTAATTTTGCAGATAATAGCTAAAAAGTAAGCACCAGGGCTTAAAAGGCCCCTGACACGCATTGTAGGGTTAATGAAAAGTTGAATGTAAGAAAAAGTGTGGTAGAAAAAAGTGTACAAGCAACCAGGATAACCACAGCCTTGATAGGATTGTTAAGAAAAGGCCATTCAGAAATTTGGGGGAGATTCACCACATACAGATGTATCCAGGACATGGGCTACAAGTGTAGCGCTCCTTGTGTCAAGCCACTCATGACCAATAGACAACGCCAGAAGCGTCTTACCTGGGCCAAGGAGAAACAGACTGTTTTTTGATGATATTCTAATTTATTGAGCTGCACCTGTATGATGTGTACATACAGTATATGTATGTCAGGGTATATGACTGTTTATAAGTATTTTATGAATTTGTCTTCAAATATGTATTTGTACGTATACCTGTATGTGTATATATCTGTGTATGTGCGTGTCTGTGTGTGCATGGGGCCCACTGAGACTTTTTTGCCCAGAACCCACGAAAACCTAGAGCCATCCTTGGTCACACTACTACATCATTAGTGCTTTGTGTGGCTGCTGGAATTCACTATGAGGTGTTTCATCATTAGTGGCTATATAGCCTCATGACATTGCCATCTGGCATTATGCGGCCATCCATAGTCACCATGTAGCTTTATCCTTTGAACTTAAAAGAAGTGAATTTTATTTGTTTTGTAGGTATATCTGAATGATAAGTGAGCACACGCAGGAGAAATCTACACATCCGTCACATGAAATCCTGAGTCGCAGGAGACGCAGGAACATGAATGTGTCACATTGATACTCGGTTCTCTAGTAAACTGCCTCCTGTAATGACAAACTCTGTGAGCGTGGCATCTACAGTACAATGTCACCATTGTTGGCAAACGTATGTTCCCTTCCCCCCTTCCTGCCTTCCTCTGGCTCACAGTGTAGTTTGCATATATGATAACTGTAAAATGCTGTTCTGCTTCTTATAAGGGAACCAACAACCAGAGACTTATAAATCATCTCATAAAAATAATATCTGTCAATCATTTGGGTGAAAAGTAACATGGCCCGCTCAGCAGATCTCACTTTCTCACACTCCTAAATGGGAACTCTGCCTAGTTATATAGAGATCCCCAAAGTTGTCTTAATCATTGAAATCAAGTTTTCCATTAAGTCCCATTGCCACAGGTATCAAGCATCTATCTACGCAGTCTGCCTTCACAAAAATTTCTGAAAGGATGGCAAGGGCCGCTACTGTAGCAATTTGCCAGGGAGGGGACTTGGTAACACCCTTTTTAAAATTAGTTCATGTTGTTTTTTCTCTATTCTCTTCACTTCCTTCCCAATTTCTATAATGGTACCTGTCGGTTGAGTTCATTTTAGGGCATGCTGTAATAGTTTTGGAAGATTCTGTAATTTTCCTCATGGGCTGGAGGGTGTCTCAAGCTTCATTCTGATTGGTTCCTGAAGATTTTCAGCTGTAAGAATCACTACCACCACACTTCTTCTAAACCTGCTGGCCCTATGGATACCGTGCTTCTATCACTGCCCCCTGATGATGTTCATTCCAGGGTGGTGACAGAGGCTGTGGTGCAGTGCTGATATCACTCACCCTGCTCCTATCACCAAACCCTAAGGACATCTCGTTTCAGGGAACATGGTTGTGGGGACTGAAGCTATGTGGCAGTGGAGACTGAAGATGTGTGATGAGGACAGAAATATGGAGGCAATGAAAGAGTTGTGCTAATTTCTCCCTGTCTCCATCACCATCACCATGATTAATTCAGGATGGTGGTGAAAGAAGCTGTTGTTACATTACAAAATGGTGCTAACTTGTTTTCTTTAAAAAGCTAAATATTTAGAAGGCAAATTTTATGAATTGGCTCACATTTTGTCCCATTGGCAGTGGAGCAAGTTTTAGGAATTGGCTCCAAAAGCAGAGAAGTAAGGTATAATTTGACCAGAACACTTACAGGATTTGACCTTGGATTAGTACAAACTAGTTCATAGGTCTGTGCACACGTTAAAGGCCGCTTTACACGCAACGACATCGTTAACAAGATGTCGTTGGGGTCACAGAATTCATGAGGCACATCTGGCCTCGTTAGCGACGTCGTTGCGTGTGAAACACACGAACGACCGTTAACGATCAAAATTACTTACCTAATCGTTGATTGTTGAAGCGTTGTTCCTTTCCCGATTATCGTTGCTGTTGCAGGACGCAGGTTATTCGTCGTTCCTGCGGCAGCACACATCGCTATATGTGACACCGCAGGAACGAGGAACATCACCTTACCTGCGGCCGCAGGGATGAGGAAGGAAGGTGGGCGGGATGTTCGGCCTGCTCATCTCCGCCCCTCCACTTCTATTGGGCGGCCGCTTAGTGACGCTGCTGTGACGCCGAACTAACCGCCCCCTTAGAAAGGAGGTGGTTTGCTGGCCACAGCGACGTCGCTAGGCAGGTAAGTACGTGTGACGGGGACTAACGAAATTGTTCGCCTTGGGCAGCGATTTGTTGGATATTTAAATCTACATGTCAAACCAAGCAACATGTGCATGAGACTTCAGGATTCTCATTCACTTTCATGGTATCAGGAAACCCTTCAGGTTTTGTGACAAAACTGTGCAGAAGATAACACACTAACACCACAACGTTTGCACAGGCCCTTAGAGGTTCATTAGCTTCGAGAATATGACCTACTTACCCATCTGTATGTGAGGAAAGGACTGATTTTAATTTAAAAACACTTGAAGTCCCAGAGAGGGGTCATTTAGCATTTCTACCTATGGAACCCTATGCAGCTCGAAATTTCTGGGACTTCTAGTGTTAAAAATTAAAAAGCCTAATTCCCTGGATTTGTCCAGTAATTTGTGTTTTTCCTTTAATAGAGAATTTTCTTCTTGGTTTCAGTCGTAGTTATTTAGATCAGCATTTAAGGCCGCTTTACACGCTGCAACATCGCTAGCGATCGCACATGTCCCCATCATTTGTGCGTCACGGGTAAATCGCTGCCCGTGGTGAACAATATCGCCAGGATGCATCACACGTACTTACCTTCCTAGCGACGTCGTTGTGGCCGGCGAACAACCTCTTTTTTAAGGAGGCGGTTCGTTTCACGTCACAGTGACGTCAAGCAGTGGGCCACCAATAGAAGCAGAGGGGCGGAGAGCAGCCGCATTCACGTCACTCCCACCTCGTTGTCGGAGGACGCAGGAACGCTGTTGTTCGTCGTTCCCGGGGTGTCACATGTAGCGATGTGTGCTGCCTCAGGAACAATGAACAACCTGCGTCCAACACGAGCAACGATATTTTGAAAATGAATGACGTGTCAATGATCAACGATTTGATGAGTATTTCTGATCGTTAGCGGTCGCTCGTAGGTGTCACACTCAACGATGTCGCTAACGAGGCCGGATGTGCGTCACGAATTACGTGACTCCAACGACAGTTTTGAGAGTTGGCGATCTAAGCAGCTAATAAGTAGTAAACTGTCTGGATTTTAGGACACTCTTATTTTTGGGGGCCTAAATAAGAGCTTCGGTAAGGGGTTACACCGAGGCCTTCTCAAAATTTTGTAATATATTTAGGTGGGATAGCAAATGGAAGGGTATAATTCAAAAATTGAAGAAATAGAAGAAATTATGGCCTGTTTCAGACATTTTAATAATCCACAATGGGAGTTATGATTTAGGTAGAATGATGACTATAGATTTGTTGAAGATAATGAAAAATGTCTTGGCTTTAATATTGGTTTTCAACTACAGTTATAATTTTTTAACTAAACCACAACTGATATCAACAGAGGTATATTACTAGAGAAAAGCACCATTAAATTACCTCTAAAACTATACTTTTATTAATCTCAATAAAATAGACACATAAGGTGTCCTTTCAAACAACATAGAACAAAACTGTGCCAGTGAGTGCTAGGTGGGTATAGGATAGATACAGTGAGGGATTAATAGATTATCAATGAATTTTTAAGATAGACTCGGAGATGCTAAATCACACCCTAAGTTTCCCTTCCTACCGACGTAGGTGGGTGATCCTCACTCTCCCTATAACTAACTACGGTAGCAATGTGTCCACCATCAAACAGGTGTAAAAGAAAGTGAGAGACAAACCACAAACACAATACAAAAATTGCGTTAAATATACTATGGTTTCCAACTAGTACTCAATCCCTAGTCAGAGAAACTATATATGAATATTTAGGAATGGAGTCAAAGGGTCTACTTAACTAAATAGGCACCCTCAACTCTCCTGACGCATTTCTTCCCCCTTCATAACGCAATAAAAGGGGGATTATCAGTGGATATATACAGATGACACCTGTGAAGAAGAAAAAAAACAAACATTCAGTGTCTAACAATTTCAAATATACTGATACTATATGTCTTAGATTCCCATAGATGAGTAAGGACTCACATAAGATAGATCTTGCCAATACACAAGTAACTTGTCAGACCAGAGGACTCTAATGACTAAGGGGAACAGAACCAATTTTTGCTGTATAAGGCTATGACCGCACTTTGCGTTCTCCTACTTGCAGTTCTAAACGCACGTTTTGGGCTTAATTGATTTGACCAAAGTTGCCTTTTTCAGAAATTTAGCGCTGAAAACGCATGCGTATTTACCGCGTTTTAGATGCATTTTCAGCGCTTTTTACCTGCTTTTCCACCTGCGTTTTGACAGATGCGTTTTGAACATCAAGACACTGCTAAATAAAGTTTAAACAGTCAAACACAATGAAAAAAGAGAAAAAAAAGGAACACATAGAATTTAAGAAATAATTTAGAAAATAGAAATAATGATTAAAATTATAGCGGTAATATACTATTTTTTGTAAAAATAGCAATAATTTATAATTTATCTTTAATTTAATTGTCGGACTATGTGTGTGTGTAAAGGGACATATGAAATCATTATTTTGGTAGTTCAAAACGCATGTTTTCTGCACATAAAAAGCAGATAAAAAGCAGGAATTTGTAGGAATCTTGGTTTCTGCCATTTCTCATTGACTTCAATGTTAGCAAAAGGCACCTAAAATGGCAAAAACATTTGACATGCTGCTTCTTTGAACGCATGGTTTTTGCCACAAAATATGCAAATTAAACGCAGCGTTTAGAAACGCAAAGTGCGGTCTGAAAATCACCATTTTCCATAAACTTTGCTGTAAAATCAAAACGCATGCCTTTTGGCATGAAAAAGGTGCTTCTCAAAACGGACATAAAAAGCACCTGAAACGCAGGTTGAAACGCAAAGTGCGGTCGCAGCCTAACCCACGCTAACACTTTGGTGCTTCAGGGGCCAAGCTAGGTAGCCGGTTCTAAAAAGTAAAAAAGAAAAATATATGTATATATTTTGTCCTTAAAAATTACCGTGATGAGGTGCCATATGCCATCTACCTATATAGATGAATATCTCTGTTTTGGGTTTTTTTTTCTTCATTAATAAGAAGGTAGATATCTTTACATTCCCTATGAAACATCATTGTGAGGACTAGGGGAGTAATTTTATTTTGCCTTTCAGAGCCTATTTTAGGTCCTGAAGCACTACTATGTCAAAATAAGGATATACAGAGGCTTAGGTATATTTAGAGCAAGGTAGATACTCTCATACCCCTCATGAAATAACATCATATCCATAAGGGTAATTTTTAAGGACAATATATATATATATATATATATATATATATATATATATATATTTTACTTTTTAGAACCGGCTACCTGGATTGGCCCCTGAAGCACCACCACGTTAGCGTGGGGTATACAGCAAAAATTGGTTCTGTTCTGCTTGGTCATTAGAGTCCTCTGGTCTGACAAGTTACTTGTGTATTGGCAAGATCTATCTTATATGAGTCCTTACTCATCTATGGGAGTCTAAGACATACAGTATCAGTATATTTGAAATTGTTAGACACTGAATGTTTTTTTTTCCTCTTCACAGGTGTCATCTGTATATATTCCTTGATGATCCTCCTTTTATTGCGTTAGGAAGGGGGGAGAAACGCGTCGGGAGAGTTGAGGGTGCCTATTTCGTTAAGTAGGCCCTTTGACTCCATTCCTAAATATTCATATCTAGTTTCTCTGACTAGGGATTTAGTACTAGTTGGAAACCATAGTATATTTAACGCAATTTTTGTATTGTGTGTATATGGTTTGTCTCTCACTTTCTTTTACACCTGTTTGGTGGTGGACACATTGCTAGTTAGTTATAGGGAGAGTGAGGGTCAGCCACCTGGAACGGGGGATGCCCAAAAAATGATATCCTCCGTCGGTAGGATGGGCAACTTATAGAGTGTGATTTAGCATCTCCGAGTCTATCTTAAAAATTCATTGATCATGCAATTAATCCCTCACTGTATCTATCCTATACCCTCCTAGCACTCACTGGCACAGTTTTGTTCTATGTTGTTTGAAAGGACACACTTTGTGTCTATTTTAATGAGATTAATAAAAGTATAGTTTTAGGCTGTGACCGCACTTTGCGTTTCCACCTGCGTTTCAGCTGCTTTTTAGGTCCGTTTTGAACTGCAGCTTTTTCATGCCAAAAGGCATGCGTTTTGATTTTCCAGCAAAGTCAATGGAAAATGGGGAATTCTAGTTCGCACTTAGCGTTTTCAAACGCAGCGTTTAATTTGCATAATTTGTGGCAAAAACCATGCATTCAAAGAAGCAGCATGTCAATTGTTTTTGCCATTTGGGCTGCGTTTTGCTAACATTGAAGTCAATGAGAAGTAGCAAAAAGCAAGCAAAATCCAAATTTGAGCGTTTTACCTGCTTTTTACTTGCAGAAATAATGCGTTTTGGACTACATAAACGCATACTTTTTTTTACTTCAAAATAATGGAATAATATGTCCCTTTACACACACACATAGTCCGAAAATTAAATTATAGGATATTATTCGTTTATTGATATTTTAGCCAAAAATAGTATAAAACCGCTATAATTTTATTAAAAACAACTATTTTCGTTATGATTTTATAAATTATATTTGTTTTCTTTTTTTTCCCCCTTTTTTCTTAGTGTTTGTATGTTAAAACTTTGTTTAGGTGTGTCTTTGTGTTCAAAACGCATCTGAGTTTTAGCAATGGAAAAGTAGGTAAAAAGTGCTAAAAACGCAGCAAAAACCCGGTAAATACGCACGCGTTTTTAACGCTATTTCGTGGACAAAAGCAACTTTGGCAAAATCAATTACTGCAAGAGGATGCGTTTAGACATGCGTTTTGGACGACGCAAAGTGCGGAGACAGCCTTAGAGGTAAGTTATAATTTTTTCCCAGAGATTAAGTTGGCACGTCAAATAGTTGAACTTTATGGAGTAAATCAGGAAAACGATCAACAGATAGATTGAACATGATGCAACGTTGCTGTGGGGTTTTCTTAGCAACTTCTGGATTTGTAAAGGAGGGAAAAAGGCAATACAACCGTTATTTTTAATATTTACTACATGCTATTTTTCTCTTTTGCCCATACAACTCAATTCCTAGTTTTTATAATGGTACGGGTCCATTCAGTTTACACAATGCCAGTCATTGCAGATGAGCGACGTTCGGTTCGGCAGGTTCATCCAGACTTTAGATAAGGTTCAGTTTGGGACCCAGACTTGACCTGAACCCCAATGAAAGTCACTAATTGGGAAGTTCGGGTCTGTGGCCACGTGCAGCCTGCCGTAAACAGAACACTTCCAGGGGATGGTAAGTGGGATTTTCCACTACATTCGATCACACTATAATTACCCCCAGTTGGAGCCTTTCAAACACTGCAAGCAGCTCGCACCGGGCTGAGCATCAAGTCTACCCAAGCACAGCGATGCTTGTGCGAGTGGTGGTATTGTTTGTATGCTCCCGAACTTTGTTTTGTTTTTAAAGTTTGTGTTTGGTACGAACATCGAACCTTGGGTTCGCTCATGTCTACCAGTCATCTGATAGTGTAAAGCACAAAACCACTGGACTCCGGAGCAGTGCAAACATTCTGTGGAGTGATGGATCACACTTCTCTGTCTGTCGGGTGAGATTTGTGAAGGCCAGGAGAACGTTACCTGACTGTTTGGTGGAGGAAGGATTATGCTATGGGGTTATTTTTCAACTCTAGTAAAAAGAAAGCTTAATTCTTAGGCACACCAAGACATTTTGGACAATTGTATACTTCCACCTTAGTTTAAATGGTTTGGGTATGGTCTTCTCCTGTTCTAGCATGACTGCCCCAGTACGCAAAGCAAGTCTGGTGTGGAAGAACCTGACCAGCCGCACGGAGACTCAACCAAAACCCCATCAAACACATTTGAAATGAACTAGAACAAAGATTGTGAGCCCGACCATCATATCCAACATCAGTGTCTGACCTTACAAATGCTCTTTTGTCTAAATGGGCCAAAAATCCCATAGACACACTCCAAAATCTTGTAAAAAAAACTTCCCAGAAAAGTGGAAGCTGTTATAGCTACAAATGGAGGACTGACTCCACGTTAATGTCTATGGATTTATAATAGGACCTCCTAAAATCTCGTGTAGGTGGCCCAATACTGGCGTCTGTATAGTGTATGTTAAATAAGCAGTATTTGTATATAGAGAGATATAGTTTCTACTGATGGCAGATATGGGGGAAAAAAGAGTACTGACAGCACACAAAGTCGTATTTTTATTTATCACTTCAGTAGTAAATGCACATCATTTGGATCAAGGTAACGCTTGAATGTAGTTGGGGGTCACTACATTTATAAAACTTGTCTGAGAGAGAAACTCCCTTTATTGCCCATAGCAACCAATCACAGCACAGCTTATATGTTTCAAGAGTGGAAAATGAAATGAAAGCTTCTCTGTGATTGGTTACTATGGTCAGCATAAATAGTTCTATTGTTTCAATCTATGATAAATCTACCGCTGTGATGTTTTTAGCCTTTATATTCCAGGCAGTAAGAACACAATCATTGATTTCCTGCTCTGCCCTGTCCTCAGAGGGCGGGTCATAGTCCCCTCACAATCATGTGAAGCAGAGAATATAGGTCATTACCAGGGTCAGTACCCCGGGGCAATGAACATGGTGAACAGAAACCATTCTCATTCTATTAGGTACTCACACACTGGAAGCCCTGTGAGCAGGACATTTTACTTGGTTATTTGGAAATGTCATTTAAAAGCGCACGAGATAACGTATAATGAGCGATGATACAAAATAATAACGAAGATGAACTGTACAAGCGATCACATGGGCCATATTCACTGGAAAGCTAAAGTCTAACCAACAAACTATTTTAATTTCTAAATTTCGATATTCCATAAATATTTCCATAAATGTCACACATGCTGGGGTAGGTTATTTAAACTGTCTAATTGTTAGGGAGAGGCCACTAGACAGACTGAAAAAGTGTCGGATTCATCCCAATGATTCATTATGGTTGATAAACTTGACTCATCTTTAGATTATCCACTGTAAGCTTACACTGACGTTAGGCTAAGTTCACCCGACCATAGAAAAAAAAGTCCAAAAAAAGGGACAATTTTTCATCTACTCTGTCAACTTTATGTCATATGCATGGCATTTGTTATTATACATCATCAGTTATTAAAACTTACATCACCAACACTGCTTCCTATGTTAGCATACGCAATGTATTCATAAAAATCGGAGCCTATATAGTTCTTTCATATGAAGTAAGGTGCCAGCTGGGGGTCACACGGGCACCGCACTCTTTTGCCAAGGATACTCTGTGTGTGATTTTGACTTTGGGTGGGGTGCATGACACTTACTGGTTTCTTCAGGCTGGTGTCCATCAGCTCCCTGGCAGTTATCGTAGACAGTAACACACACAACATCAGAGCTCACTTAGCGAACAAGAAACATTTACTTTTATTCTTCACACCGTTATGACAGACATGGCCATCCTTTCCTTCCTTCCTCTCAGTTTGGAGTAGTACTCCTTGATCTGTTCCCCTCTGATATCTTGGATCTTATCCTCAAGCTCCAGGGTCTATGTCTCCTTCCCCCTGACTCCGTTCACCTTCATCTGATTATGGTCCTCGGCGGCTCTCTAGCTGGACGACTCTCTAAGCCCACCGAGTTAGCCGTAGGCTCCGGACCTCTTGAGGTTACCTTAGGGTTCTCTGTCTGGCCCTAGCACCGAGGCCACATCTTCTCACACTTGAACCCTATTCTGTACTGGCTCCTCGCAAAACCTCCCAACTGTCTTCTTTCCTGCATCTGTCACTTCTCCTTTAACCCTGCCTCTTCTATCCTGCTGCTATCCCAGCCCAACCACTACCGTATATACGCGAGTATAAGCCGACCCGAGTATAAGCCGAGGCCCCTAATTCTACCACAAAAAACTGTTAAACCGTATTGACTCCAGTATAAGCCTAAGGAGGGAAATGCAGCAGCTACTGGGAAGTTTGAAAAATAAAAATAGATACCAATAAAATGTACTGCCCATCCTTGTAGTAATGTGCCCATCCTTGTCCCCTCTTGTAGTAATGCGCCCCGTCCTTCTGCCCCCTCCCCTTATTGTAATGTGCCCATCCTTGTGCCCCTTCCTTGGACCCTCTAGTAATGTGCCCCACAGTAATGTCCTCCTATCGGTCCCCTTCTTTTCCTCTATTAGGAAATAAAAATTATTCTCACCTGTCCTCCATTCCCGCAGTGACCTCAGCTGTTTCTTTTAGACCCCTCCGTGATCGCATCCAATGCACAGGGCTGCAGGCTGCCATCGTGGTTTTACTACAGTTAAATGCTTTACGGTGGCAGCGGTGCAGTAAAGCATTCAACTGCAGTAAAGCCATGACAGCAGCGGCGGTGGCCCGTGTACAAGACGCGATCACCGAGGGGTCTATGTGCCTGCGGTCTGCAAGAGGCACCCCTTGATGATCACATCCCGTGCATGGAGCCGCCGCTGCAGGATGCCATCGTGGCTTTATAGCAGTTGAATGCTTTACGGTGGCAGCGGAGTGCACGGGGCCACCGCTGCTGTCAGCGCTTTACAGCAGTTGAATGCTTTGCTGCACCACCAGCGCTGTAAAGCATTCAACTGCAGTAAAGACGTGACGGCATCCTGCAGCCTTGTGCGTCAGACGCTATCATGGAGGGGTCTACGTGCTTGCGGTCTACAAGAAGCAGCTGAGGTCACCGCAGGAACGGAGGAGAGGTGAGAATATGAGAATAATTTATTTTGTGGGACCCTGACCCGAGTATAAGTCGAGGGGGCATTTTCAGCTTAAAAAAATGGGCTGAAAAACTCGTCTTATATTCGAGTATATACGGTAAGTGGCGCCTTTGGTGTCAGTCCTGCTCTACTGTATCTGGAACCTGCACCCAGCTAGCAGCATTAGATATTAACATATTCAATTGGTATAACACATAGAATAAATAACATAAACAGTAAAGGGGCAAGTTCACTTTCTACACATATACACTGAAAAAAATATAAAAATAACACTTTTGTTTCTGCTCCCATTTTTCATGAGCTGAACTCTAAGATCTAAGACTTTTTCTATGTACACAAAGGGCCTTATTCTCTCAATTATTGGTCACAAATTTGTCTACATCTGTGTTAGTGAGCACTTCTCCTCTGCTGATATAATCCATCTACTAAGAAGTTAGTTAGCCAGCATGATTGTTGCACAGGTGTGCCTAAGGGGTACTTTGCACGTTGCGACATCGCTACTGTGATATCGTCGGGGTCAAATCGAAAGTGACGCACATCCGGCGTCGGTAACGACGTCGCAACGTGTAAAGCCTAGATGCGCCGATAAACGATCACAAAAGCGTCGTAAATCGGTGATCTGTGTAGTGTCGGACATTTTCATAATGTCGCACCAATAGGAGATACGATGTTGTTCCTCATTCCTGCGGCAGCACACATCGCTGTGTGTGAAGCAGCAGGAGCGAGGAACATTTCCTTACCTGCCTCCACCGGCTATGCGGAAGGAAGGAAGGAGGTGGGCGGGATGTTTACGTCCCGCTCATCTCCGCCCCTCCGCTTCTATTAGACGGCTGCCGTGTGACGTCGCTGTGACGCAGCACGACACGCCCCCTTAGGAAGGAGGCGGGTCGCCGGCCAGAGTGACGTCGCAGGGCATGTAAGTGCGTGTGATGCTGCCGTAGCGATAATGTTTGCTACGGCAGCTATCACAAGATATCGCATTTGTGACGGGGCGGGTACTATCGCGCTCGGTATCGCTATCATCGGCTAGCGATGTCGCAGCGTGCAAAGTACCCCTTAGGTTGGCCACAATAAAAGGACACACTAAAATGTGCACTTTTAAGTATTAGAGGGTACCGGGGTGGAGGAGTCAGGAAATCAGTAAGTATCTGGTGTGACCACCATTTGCAATAGAGTTGATCAGGTTGTTGATTGTGGCCTGTGGAAAATTTTTGTTCAGTGTAGTATCAAAGTTTTTTTGGTGCACCCAGATGAGCCTTATCTGAAATAAAGAAGACACTAGTGCAGGCTGTGATTTTTTTTTTTCACACGTACTTTTGGTCCATTTGAAAAACTTGTCACTGAACAGCCTAATTGAATAACGTTGTACTGTTCATGTGAGGTCAGTTTTTTTCCACAGACAGCGCTGAAATGGAAAATATGGTTATGTGAACATACCTTTAAGTTTCATCTGAAATTTGTGCACAAATTAACCATACACTGTCTGGTTTGTCTAAACATGTTCTAGATGTCCGCCAGGGCAATGCTTCTTCCCTCCAGGTAAAAGGAATCGAAAGGGTTAAAACTCCCCAAAAGAGGTGATGATTGGTGCAAAGTGCTTCTCACCCAGGGGCTTAATTTATGGCAGGGATCTAATGTATTTCTGTTGATCGCGTTTTAAAGTTTAAGCGACCTCATGATAATTTCTATTATATCTCTGTATTTATTATATGTTTCATATGTTATGTTAGTTGTGTTTATATCTTGGGGGTGTAGCAGACAAATTTCCTGGGACACCTAGGGCATATATACTCATTAGTTTTTCAATGTAACATCCCTATGAGTGTTCGAAATGCGTAAACTATTACATGTCCCTTTTGGATTTCAATTTTTTTTTATGGTTTTATGCTGATCCAATATAGAAGTATTTTTATGATATGCCAGATTCCACCAATTCCTACTTTGTTAGGTGGAAAAAAACTACCTTACAATAGCAAATTATGAAATTTATCACACAAAATGAGAGTAAGGGTGCTTTCACACTGCGCTCCTCTCCCCATTCGAGGATCCCGTAGGGTCTTCCTACCGAACCCCCCACAAAACAGTATTCGTATGTATGCGATGACGATAATGGTGCAGACGGAGTTCTCATGTACTCTGTTGTGCACCATTTTTGGGGTAATACGCTTACTGGAGGCAGACACCCAGATGCAGTCTACTATGTCTGGGTGTCCCCCTCAAAATAGTCGTATACTCCCAAAAGTGGTGCATGACAGAGTACACGATAACTCTGTCTGCACCATAATAGCCAGTGGCCCTGTCGGCGCAAACGTCTGAATCCCATTTTGAGGGGGGATCGGACAGAAGACCCGATGGAACCACTGAATGGGGAGAGGAACGCAGTGTGAAAGCACCCCAAGACTGGATTTAGACAGACATATTGATATCCAGACCATTTGTGTTGATGTGCATTGTGCAGTTTATCTGTTCGTCCGCATTGCAGATGCGTGTGGGAGCTTCCTTTACAATACATATATTATTCTAGTACATAAAACAGACCAGAACAGTACAAGCTGGGATTTTGATTCCACGCAGACTATTGGTCTACTTACAGAAATGGCCATGTGCACTGGCAGTAATGGGTCAGTGTGCTCTCATTGTACGGTTCGTGGCGCACACATACTGAATATACACTAAACTGAATGAAGCTTTTGGCCACATTCACAGGTCCAAGTTTCAAATAGCTGTTCATTTTTTTTTTCCCGCAGATAGAATATGTAGCCACTTTTAACATTTAGGCTCGTGCGCATAAGTGTATATATCAGACGAATGCTATGAATTTTTTTTATCAGATATGTTATTCAATGGGTCCATGCGGTGCACTGATTTTTTTTCACAGACAAAATCAGTCTGTGAAAAAAATCACAGTATGCCACAATTTTACTCTCAAATCAGATCAAGTCTATAAATGCAAGAAAACAATCGGATGCCAAAGTATGGATACACTAGCTGTAGTACCCAGCGTTGCGTGGGATAGTAACTAAGTGTCTCTCTGTCTCTCTCCCACTTTCTCCCTCTCCCTGTCTGTCTCCCTCTCTCGGTCTGTCTCTCTCTGTCTGTATCTCTGTCTATCTCTGTCTCTCTCTATCCGTCTGTCTCTCTCTATCCGTCTGTCTCTCTATCCGTCTCTCTTTCTCTGTCTGTCTGCCTCTCTCTCTCTCTCTGTCTCTCTCTGTCTACCTCTCTATCTGTCTCTTTCTCTCTGTCTAGCTTTCTCTCTCACTATCTCGCTGTATGCCTCACCCTATTTATCTGTCTGCCTCTTTTTCTGTCTGTCGCTTTCTATCTCTCGGTCTGCCTATCTTTTTATCTGTCTCTTTATCTGTCTCTCTCTATCTGTCTCTCTCTGTCTCTCAATCTCTCTGTCTGTCTCTGTTTCTCTGTCTCTCTCTGTGTCTATCTCTCTCTGCTCTGTCTTTCTCTGTCTGTCTCTCCGTCTCTCTCTGTCTCTCTCTCCGTCTCTCTCTGTCTCTCTCTGTCTATCTCTCTGTCAGTCTCTCTGTTTCTCTCTTTGTCTCTGTCTCTCTATCCATCTCTCCACCTAAATCATATTAACTTACACATAAGCTGTCTTATACTAAGAATGTCAATCAGAGCTCCTATTAATGACCTGTAGTTCCCAGCTCCATTGACTTTAATGTAAGCAGGTTTTTGGAGAATAACTATAAAGCGCAGGGTTAAATTTTCTCCTCAAAACATACTTTATGATGTTCCCTGAGTCAAATGAGGCTGCTGTGAATCTATTGTAAATGTGACTGTGTGGATTCCTTTATCAGACACACACACACACATACACGCATACACACACGCATACACACACACATACATTCAGCTTTATATATTAGATTGCAATTCTGTAACATTGGAATCTGTAAATGGTTCTATAAATGATTAATAGCTGTTACTGTAAAAAAATGGATTGAACACGGACAGCACACAGTAACAAGTGAGAAGAAAACTGTACCAGTTTTGTGGATGAAAATGAGACTGATTTTTTATACTGTCGTGTGACCCGAGCCTTACCTATTCGAGACATTGAGTTTGGTCCGCCTTGGAATTTACTTGTCAAACAAAGGACAGCACGCAGATATTATCCGTTCTGCATTTGTGTGGTCACTGAATTTGGCTTTACAATATTGATATTAAATGAGCGCAATTATAAAAAGGAGATATTAAATAATAACAGCATCAAGGAATTTTTTTCAGCAGCAGCTGTAATAATCTATTTATTTGCAATATTTTAGTCATGGATTAGTAGATGTTTCACAGTATTTTTCTGCGGTGTACTCGATTAACAGCTGCATCTGCTATGTAGATTTGCATCATTTGCAATGCTAAGCAGATTAAAAGGCATGGGAGGCAATTTACAATCACAGAAGTAGATTTTGGATTCAACTAGGGACTGAGCAGCCACACAGCACACATCAGATAAAGGCCAACAACCACGGATCATCAGAGCCCGTTTATAATGCAGATAGCCATGTGGCCTCTTTACAGCAATGCACGGAGGCTGCATGCTTCATTTAGGAAGCGTCGGTCTATACAGCCGCCAAACATGGCACCACTGATTCTGTTTCTACTCAGTGCTTGGAGATGTTCTTTCCTAGAAGTATTGCTTCAATAATGAAATGCGCTCCATTTTTTTTTTGTTGGATTAAGGTAGAAATCTGACTATGAGATCCAAGTTATACAAAGGTAGAGAGATCATGTGGACGTGTGGAGATCATGCATAGATGCTACTGACTCGCCCACCCCAGGGCCTTAGGGTACCTTCACACTTAGCGATGCAGCAGCGATCCGACCAGCGATCTGACCTGGTCAGGATCGCTGCTGCATCGCTACATGGTCGCTGGTGAGCTGTCAAACAGGCAGATCTCACCAGCGACCACTGAACAGCCCCCAGCCAGCAGCGACGTGCAAGCGACGCTGCGCTTGCACGGAGCCGCCGACTGGAAGCTGCGGAGACTGGTAACTAAGGTAAACATCGGGTATGGTTACCCGATGTTTACATTAGTTACCAGCGCTGTGTGCAGAGAGCAGGGAGCCGCGCACACTGAGCGCTGGCTCCTTGCTCTCCTAGCTGCTGTACACATCGGGTTAATTAACCCGATGTGTAATGCAGCTACATGTGCAGAGAGCCGGAGCCGGCAGCACAGGCAGCGTGAGAGCTGCGGAGGCTGGTAACTAAGGTAAATATCGGGTAACCACCTTGGTTACCCGATGTTTATCTTGGATACAGCTTACCTCAGCTGTCAGACGCCGGCTCCTGCTCCCTGCTCGCTTCATTTGTCGCTCTCTTGCTGTCACACACAGCGATCTGTGTGTCACAGCAGGAGAGCGGCTTTGAAGAAAACGAACCAGGGCTGTGTGTAACGAGCAGCGATCTCGCAGCAGGGGCCAGATCGCTGCTCAGTGTCACACACAGCGAGATCGCTAATGAGGTCACTGCTGCGTCACAAAAAGCGTGACTCAGCAGCGATCTCGGCACCCCTTAGGGGTGCTTCACACACAGCGAGCTCGCTGCCGAGATCGCTGCTGAGTCACGCTTTTTGTGACGCAGCAGTGACCTCATTAGCGATCTCGCTGTGTGTGACACTGAGCAGCGATCTGGCCCCTGCTGCGAGATCGCTGCTCGTTACACACAGCCCTGGTTCGTTTTCTTCAAAGCCGCTCTCCTGCTGTGACACACAGATCGCTGTGTGTGACAGCAAGAGAGCGACAAATGAAGCGAGCAGGGAGCAGGAGCCGGCGTCTGACAGCTGAGGTAAGCTGTATCCAAGATAAACATCGGGTAACCAAGGTGGTTACCCGATATTTACCTTAGTTACCAGCCTCCGCAGCTCTCACGCTGCCTGTGCTGCCGGCTCCGGCTCTCTGCACATGTAGCTGCATTACACATCGGGTTAATTAACCCGATGTGTACAGCAGCTAGGAGAGCAAGGAGCCAGCGCTCAGTGTGCGCGGCTCCCTGCTCTCTGCACACAGCGCTGGTAACTAATGTAAACATCGGGTAACCATACCCGATGTTTACCTTAGTTACCAGTCTCCGCAGCTTCCAGTCGGCGGCTCCGTGCAAGCGCAGCGTCGCTTGCACGTCGCTGCTGGCTGGGGGCTGTTCAGTGGTCGCTGGTGAGATCTGCCTGTTTGACAGCTCACCAGCGACCATGTAGCGATGCAGCAGCGATCCTGACCAGGTCAGATCGCTGGTCGGATCGCTGCTGCATCGCTAAGTGTGAAGGTACCCTTAGGTGACTCGGTGTCGGGCCGGACTAGCCTGGGGTAGTCAGCGGTGGCGGGGCCCGACTCCGTGACCCTGGTGGAGTCAATTAATGTGGCGATATTGGGGAGATGATAATGTTTATATAAAATTCGTGACGCCACCTGTGGTAATTTGCGGCTATGCAGCCACAGCTGCTGGACAGGACCTCCGGGGCTGATGTTATGGCAGCTGAGATGTTTCTTGCTCTCCATAGGTAGAGCGGGTACCCCGGGGCAACCTTTGGTGCTTGGTAAAGTCTATGGTGTTTGATGTCGTGCAGGATAAAGCAGACGACACAGGGCTTGCAGTCAAGATGTTTACTCACTGTTCAGTTTCAATGCTGCAGCTAACCGGTTACCCACGGAGTGCCAGGATCCGCTGTCAGGGACCTGCGCTGATCCCGAATAGTTCAAGGGTTAGTACCGGTGCACCCCTCTATGTGTCCTTTCTCTGGCTGTCTCCCAGCGCTCAACTGTTTTTGGATTGTCTTGCGCCTCCACCACAGGGCCTGTACAAAGGTGGCTGACCTCAGTCGTATCTTGCTCACCTTCACCGGTGATCTGTGGCGGGTTGTGGCCCTGGGCGCCTGCAACGATCTCCCAGGCCTTTGGTGTTACTTTAAGGAAATGTCTTTCTTCCCTCAGTCTAGGGACCGTCCCTGATTTTGCAGCCTGATCCCTCCACCCGATCTTTCTAGTGGAACAGGCCACGGGACAATTGCCCTTCCGTGACCCTGGAATCCCCCCTGTCGGTGTCACCTGGGCCTTGCAAGACCCCAGGATCTCCACCAGGAACCTCCTTCACTCCTTCCCTTCTGGAACTGACTGACCTGTTCCTCTACTCACTCTCCCTGACTCCTCCCACACTCCCCTGGCTAGGCCCCTCCCACACCATTGGGACCAATTAATGGGACTTACGGCCCCATGACCTGATCGTCTATGGGGGTCACTGCCACTATCTCTGACCCGGTGTATGCCTACCAATTGGTGTGTGCAGGTTTTATCTGTGAACCGGTAGTTGACCCCATTCTTACCCGGGATGGGATACCACACCTCTAGCTGAGGTGCAATATCTCTGTGGCGACGGAAGCCTCAGGGGTGCCACACTACTGGTCCTTGTCCTTGAGCCCTAATATGTGTAACTGTACCACCCTGAGAGGGGCCCGGCCGCTCCGCGGCTCGGGCCGAGCTGCTCAAGGTCCGGGCTCGGGTTGTCGGTGGCACGAACGCCTCCGGACCGGGGGCCACGTTGCTCTGTTAAGGGGAGGCAGTGGGGTGGTAGTGTGGGACAAGGTTCGCAGCCCAGGGGCCACGTTGTCGTCGGACGGGTCGTGACGCCACCCACGGGTCGTGGTGACGGGGTGCACCACCGCTGCAGTTGGAGTGAAGGGGGCTCGTCCGGGATCGGTGTTGCGGCTGCGGCCTAGATGTTAGCCCCTCCGTGGGTAGGGGCGGTGTGTCCCAGGGTCCGGTGGGGACTGGCGATGGTGTTGTTGTCGGGGTGCAGGGTGCCGTGCTGCGGTGCAGTGTGGTGCCCGGATGGCACTGGTGTACTCACGATTAAGGGGAGGCAGTGGGGTGGTGGTGTGGGACGAGGTTCGCAGCCCGGGGGCCATGTTGTCGTCGGACGGGTCGTGACGCCACCCACGGGTCGTGGTGACAGAGTGCACCACCGCTGCGTCTGGAGTGAAGGGGGCTCGTCTGGGATCGGTGTTGCGGCCGCAGCCTAGATGTTAGCCCCTCTGTGGGTAGGGGCGGTGTGTCCCGGGGCCCGGTGGGTACTGGCGACGGTGTTGTTGTCGGGGTGCAGGGTGCCGTGCTGCGGTGCAGTGTCATGCCCGGATGGCACTGGTGTACTCACAATTAATTCACACTCAGAGTCACTGGTAAACCAAAGTTCGGGTCTGGTCGGGTCCCGCAGCCGGCTGCTTGTGTCCCTTGTGAGGCTGATGGTGGCCCCTTCCCCTTGCACCTCTTGTTTGACTGTTGGTTCCCCTGCCTGGACAGTGGTAGCCCGCTCCCCGGCGTTTAGCTACCGGATGAGCCCTCGGTTGCCCGCAGGCGCTGGCCCGTCGGATGTTTGGCCCTTGGTGGTGGCTCTCACTCGGTATCGGTGGGCTTTTGCCTTCTTTCTGGACTTTGGGTGAGGATGAACCCGTGAGGTCCAGACTGCAATCAGTTAATTTGCCTATACTCAGTGGCTTCTAAACTAGGACGGGGTCTGAGTACCCGGTTTCTGGTCCTCCGGTAAACGGTTGACTCCGGTTCAGGGCCGGCGGGCTCCAACCCTGGCCCGGTCCTTACGGTTCTGCCAGTTGCTGTACCGGTACTCCTGCAGGCGGCCACCACCGTCTGCCTGCCTGACGTTTCCAAAGGGGCCCAGGCTCCTACCTGGGTCCCTGACAGCTCTGCTCCTCTACACCTCCTGTCAACTCTCTGACCAGAACTTAACTGTTTGTATTTCCTGCCTCAGGGCAGTAGTCTCCTCGGTGGGCATGCCTTTCCGCCTGACTCCGCCCACCTGGTGTGCCCTACTGGTCCTGAGGGAGGCATCAGGTCTCCTTTTCGGGTGATGGGTGTGTTCTCACAGGGGATGGGGGTGTGTGTGTAATGTGGTAGGTGTTGTTACCTGTGACCCCTGGGGTTCAGGGCGTCACATTACATTCCCCCTTGGTTTAATGCAGACCGTCCGCGGGCTGCCCGACCAACTCCGATTTATTTTTATTTTTCTTTTAACTGTAAAAACGGTAAAACGGGAAACATTTACAATTATAATAACATTTGTACAATATATGATTTCTGCAGGTCTTCCTATAACGGGAGGCATTTTACTTTAACGTTGCATAACTTTATTTAACGCAACGGGTTCATGTCCTTCCGCCTTTCCCACCCAAACAACCTAGCCTTGATGCTGCCCCTAAGAAATGGGCAGCGCCCCTTTTCCCCAGTCCGGAAACAGGAACATGGCCAGATCACCCAGGCGGGAACGGGTACAGTGCGGCGCACCTGGCAGTTGCTCAAGGGCTCCCCGGAGGATGGTCACCGGTCCCGGTGGTGACCGGACCCTAGCCTGCTCTGCTTCAGGTCCTACCTCCAATCTGCCTCTCCGGAGGCTAACGGAACGAGAAGGCATGTTAAGGGGGCAGATAGGGAAATATTTACAAGCCCAAAAGTTTTTGGGTGGCCGGCAAGTCCACGGCCTTGTCCATGAGCAGTCACTCACGCAACAGGGTTGTCAACGGGGGTCAAACACAAGTCCCAAAGGGGACGGGTCCTTTTTAATAGCCAACGGGCTACTACCTTACTCCAGCTCTTCCTCTGACGCGGATTCAACCTCTGCCTCAAATATTTCCAGCATGCAATAGGCTTTGTGGGAAAGGGCCATCCGGTATCCATTCCCACCACTTCGCGGGATGTAAGTGGCCGCTGGGGCACTGCCGTTGAGGAGACTCTCATCTGCCTCCTCTGATCCTGAGACCAGTTCTGTGTCAGGACCGGAGCCACTGCTTTCCGTCTCTGCATGGTCAGGCATCACTCCCATCTGAGCCCGGCGGGCCGCTGGGGCCATCTTTCCCTCTGCAGCCAGCGGGTTGTCATCAGCTGCCGTAACCTCTGGGCCGGCTGCTCCTTCAGCCACCCCGACCTTCGGGCTTTCCTGAATCGGCGCTTCAGGTCCCGCTGCCATGGCAGGGGGCAGTGGGCCAGGCAGACCAGCAGCGGTGGTTCCCACGGGGGACGGCGGAGACCGTATAGGGGCCAGGGGTAAACCGGGCCTCTCAGCCGCAGCGGCCGGTCCCGAAGGAGCATAGAGGCGTGGGTCACTCACCAGCTCCTCCAACTCGGCCTCCATCTCGTGCACCCGGGCGATCACAGCCAGCTCCTCCACCTCTGCGGTCCACTGCTCCATCAGGAGGCGTATCTGGCTCCGGTGGCGCTGACAAATCTCCGCTGTCCTGGCTCTCATCCACGCCGCGGTTCCGGGCGCGGGCTCCGAACCCTCGGGCTGCACGGACGGGGTGGATATGCTGCTTCTACACCGACGGGGTCCAGGAACGGAACGGATGCAGGGTCCTGGAGTCCCTGCCTTTTTATCTTCTTGGTTACATCAGGCAGCCTCTTCGCCCGCCTCCCCCTTGGTTTTTCCTCAGCACTCCTCCTTCGGGGGCGGGGCTTCACTTTCGCGCCTTCACTGCTCGGGGACGACTCGAGCGGGAAACTTTCGCGCCAATATGGCGGAACTTTAACTTTTTCGGCAGGACGCCGCTGACGGATACTTCTAAGGCGCACTTCCACAGGTAAGTGGACTGTCCGAATCCTGTTCGTGTCGCCAGAAGAGTCGATGTGTACCGTCCTGAGAGGGGCCCGGCCGCTCCGCAGCTCGGGCCGAGCCGCTCGAGGTCCGGGCTCGGGTTGTCGGTGGCACGAGCACCTCCGGACCGGGGGCCACATAGCTCTGTTAAGGGGAGGCAGTGGGGTGGTGGTGTGGGACGAGGTTCGCAGCCCGGGGGCCATGTTGTCGTCGGACGGGTCGTGACGCCACCCACGGGTCGTGGTGACAGAGTGCACCACCGCTGCGTCTGGAGTGAAGGGGGCTCGTCTGGGATCGGTGTTGCGGCCGCAGCCTAGATGTTAGCCCCTCTGTGGGTAGGGGCGGTGTGTCCCGGGGCCCGGTGGGTACTGGCGACGGTGTTGTTGTCGGGGTGCAGGGTGCCGTGCTGCGGTGCAGTGTCATGCCCGGATGGCACTGGTGTACTCACAATTAATTCACACTCAGAGTCACTGGTAAACCAAAGTTCGGGTCTGGTCGGGTCCCGCAGTCGGCTGCTTGTGTCCCTTGTGAGGCTGATGGTGGCCCCTTTCCCTTGCACCTCTTGTTTGACTGTTAGCTCCCCTGCCTGGACAGTGGTAGCCTGCTCCCCGGTGTTTAGCTGCCGGAGGAGCCCTTGGTTTCCCGCAGGTGCTGGCCCATCGGATGTTTGGCCCTTGGCGGTGGCTCTCACCCAGTATCGGTGGGCTTTTGCCTTCTTTCGGGACTTTGGGTGAGGATGAACCCGTGAGGTCCAGACTGCAATCAGTTAATTTGCCTATACTCAGTGGCTTCTAAGCTAGGACGGAGTCTGAGTACCCGGTTTCTGGTGCTCCGGTAAACGGTTGACTCCCCGATTCAGGGCCGGCGGGCTCCAACCCTGGCCCGGTCCGTACGGTTCCGCCGGTTGCTGTACCGGTACTCCTGCAGGCGGCCACCACCGTCTGCCTGCCTGACATTACAGGGATCCCAGGCTCCAACCCGGGTCCCTGACAGCTCTGCTCCTCTACACCTCCTGTCAACTCTCTGACTAGAACTTAACTGTTTGTATTTCCTGCCTCAGGACAGTAGTCTCCTCGGTGGGCGTGCCTTCCCGCCTGACTCCGCCCACCTGGTGTGCCCTACTGGCCCTGAGGAAGGCATCAGGTCTCCCCTTCGGGTGACTGATGTGTCCTCACAAGGGATGGGGGTGTGTGTGTAATGTGGTAGGTGTTGTTACCTGTGACCCCTGGGGTCCAGGGCGTCACATAACAAACTTAGTTAAAAAGATATATAAACAAAAAACTTCAGCTCCCCCTGTTGACAAAGGCTACACCACAGTAGCCGCAACGCGTCGCTGTATGTCATTTTTCCACTGGGGGTTATGGCTTGATATGCTCATATGTCTATATGACCATTTTTTAACTGGAACCAAGCAATAATAAATAACCTGGAAATTTACTGACGGTGTATCTCTCCTCCTTGCGCTGGGCAGAACTTCTTTCTAGTTAAAGAGATAGTCCACTACTTTTACATTAATGGCCTATCCCAGTCATGGCGAACCTTTTACAGACCGAGTGCCCAAACTGTAGCCCTAAATCCATTTTTTTTCCCGAAGTGCCAACCAATCCTATTATGTAAATAATTGATTGTAACCTTACCTTTGCAGTCTTCTCTTCTCTTCAGCAGGGGGCATCACACTCATGCATGCTTACCACACATTGAAGCTGAGCCCTTTCCAGACACGGCAGTTGGATTGATCTTTCTGGAAAAAATTGCAGCATATTAGACAGATTTTAGCCTGGAATGCAATCAGATGTCACCCTGTAATCCACATCTAAATTTCAAAGTCTGAACATCTTGAAATCCCATAAAGACGTACGAGTTGCCCCCCTCCCCTTTCATTGTGTAGTTCTGTCCCCCTTCCTGGCCACTTCCTGGTAAACATGTCCCCCATCCTGATATATATTTCCTACATTCTAGTATATTTGTCCCCATCATGGCCCCGTCCTGGCATATACACCCCATCCCAGCATATTCCCCATCCTGGTAAATGTACCCCATCCTGCTAAATGTACCCCATCATTGTAAATGTACCCCATCATTGTAAATGAATCCCATCCTGGCATGTTCCCCCATGCTGGAAAATGACCCCATCCTGGTAAATGTAACTCATCCAGGCATGTTCCCTTATCCTGGTAAATGTCCCCTTTCCTGATAAATGTCACCCTTCCTGCTAAATGTTCCTCATCCTGGCATGTTCATGTTCCCCCTATCCTGGCATGTTTCCCCCCATCCTTTCATGATTCCCCCCATTCTGGTAAATGTATCCCCCATACTGGTAAATGTACCCCATCCTTGCATGTTTCCCCCATCATCGCAGTCATGTTTCCCCCCATCCTTGCAGTCTTGTTTCCCCCCATCCTTGCAGACAAGTTTCCCCCATCCTTGCAGACATGTTTCCCCCATCTTTGCACGTTTCTCTCCATCTTTGCACGTTTCCCCCATCCTTGCAGCCATATTTGCCCCGTGCTCTCCATGTTTGCCCCGTGCTCTGTTTGCCCCGTGCTCTGTTTGCCCCGTGCTCTGTTTGCCCCGTGCTCTGTTTGCCCCGTGCTCTCCATGTTTGCCCCGTGCTCTGTTTTCCCGTGCTCTGTTTGCCCCGTGCTCTGTTTGCCCCGTGCTCTCCATGTTTTCCCCGTGCTCTGTTTTCCCGTGCTCTGTTTGCCCCGTGCTCTCCATGTTTGCCCCGTGCTCTCCATGTTTGCTCTGTGCTCTCCATGTTTGCCCCGTGCTCTCCATGTTTGCCCCGTGCTCTCCATGTTTGCCCCGTGCTCTCCATGTTTGCCCCGTGCTCTCCATGTTTGCCCCGTGCTCTCCATGTTTGCCCCGTGCTCTCCATGTTTGCCCCGTGCTCTGTATGCCCCGTGCTCTGTCTGTATGCCCCGTGCTCCCATGTTTGCCCCGTGCTCTCCATGCCCCGTACTCTGTATGCCCCGTGCTCTGTATGCCCCGTGCTCTGTCTGTATGTCCCGTGCTCAGTCTGTATGCCCCGTGCTCTGTCTGTATGCCCCGTGCTCCCATGTTTTCCCCGTGCTCTGTATGCCCCGTGCTCTGTTTATATGTCCCGTGCTCTGTCTGTATGCCCCGTGCTCTGTCTGTATGCCCCGTGCTCTGTCTGTATGCCCCGTGCTCTGTCTGTATGCCCCGTGCTCTGTTTATATGCCCCGTGCTCTGTCTGTGAGCCCCGTGCTCTGTCTGTAGGCCCCGTGCTCTGTCTGTAGGCCCCGTGCTCTGTCTGTATGCCCCGTGCTCCCATGTTTGCCCCGTGCTCCCATGTTTGCCCTGTGCTCTGTCTGTATGCCCCGTGCTCCCATGTTTGCCCCGTGCTCTCCATGCCCCGTGCTCTGTATGCCCCATGCTCTGTCTGTATGCCCCGTGTTCTGTTTATATGCCCCGTGCTCTGTTTATATGCCCCGTGCTGTTTATATGCCCCGTGCTCTGTCTGTATGCCCCGTGCTCTGTATGCCCCGTGCTCTGTTTGTATGCCCCATGCTCTGTCTGTATGCCCCGTGCTCTGTCTGTATGTGTCGCGGGCGGGGAGGAGGGTGTCAGCACACTATGCTCACCCCTTTCTGCTCGGGTCCGGCGGCTGCTGCTCAGTGGTGGCTCGAGCGGTGGGCCGGATCCCGGGGGTTTCTCGAGCGGCACTCCTCGCCCGTGAGTGAAAGGGGGTTGTTGGGTGTGGGAATTGTTTATTGTCCGTGACGCCACCCACGGCCGTGGTGATTTCACCACCGCTGCTCAATATGGGGATCCCGGGGATGGTGATGCGGAGCAGCTAGGTGTTGTGTTGCCCCTCCGTGGGTAGGGGTTGGTGATCCCGGGACCCGGTGATGGTGAGGGAGGTGCAGGGCCTGGTGGGCGCAGGGACGCGGGGGCAGCGCCGTGCCTACCTGGGGTGTGGGGTGTGGTGGTGTTGTGACCTGTGACCCCTGGCTTGCCCAGGGCGTCACATTCCCCCTTAGCAAAATGCAGACCGTCCGCGGGCTGCCGTCCTACACCGGTTTTATTTTTTTTTCTGAAAAAGATAACATTTGGAATTAACATATTTACATTTTTAATCATAACTCTTCCCAAGACGGGAGGCAAATTTCTTTTAACGTTACAAACGGTTTACGGTTACGGTTTCCGCTCTCTCCCACCCAAGCAACCTGGCCCTGATGCTGCCCCTAAAACCCAGGCAGCACCCCTTGACCCACAGTCCAGCACACGGTACCCGAGCGGGATCTGTCCTTCCCTCCAGAGGGTAGCCACCGGTTCCTTTGGTGGCTGGGCCCTAGCCTGCTCTGCTGAGGGCCCTCCCTCCAACCTGCCTCTCCGGAGGCGGCATGCGGAAACGGTAACGGTAAACAACATATTTACAAGCCACTTAACGTTTGTGGTGCCCTGCAAGTTCACGGGCTTGTCCATGGATAGTTCCCATGCAAAACTTTAAACGGTCCCCACGGGGACAACGGTGCCGGCTCCAGCCGGTTCAATCACTACAGACAATCAGGTAACTTCTTCTTGGATCAATCATTTTTCATTTTCAACTTTTAAACAAACAAAAGAATGGTGGTCCCAACGGGGACGGTGCAACGGGCATCCGCTGCCCTACTCCGGTCCTTCTGCTGCTTCATCCGAGGGAGGGGGCGCAGAGCTCACCCTGCTCTTGTTGCTGCCCCTGAGCTTCACATCCAGGGCAAACCACCCCCTCTCTCCGCAGTGTCGGGTGTACCGCACCATGTCCCCCGGCATGAGGTTACGGCCAGGATGCTCCTCGGGCAGATGGGCATTCACATCCCGCCGGGCTACAAACACTTCGGCCTCCAGGCCCGGTTCATATATAAACCCGTAGCCCCGGCGGACATCAAACCGCCTCACCTGCCCTTCGTACAACGGGCCCCGGACACGGAAGGTCGCTTGCCGCAGATTTTCTTTCTCCCGAATGGCTCGGGCCACCAGCTCGGCCTTCCTTCTCTCCCTCTCCGCGATCTCCAGGCCCAGCGATGTCGGCTCCCTATCCCAATACGGCGCTGCCGCCAGCGCCGGTGCACGGGTCGGGCCCTGCGGGACATCCAGAACGTTACCCACTGTCAGGAAGGTGGGCGGCGTATCCAGCGGTGTCGTGGCCTTGGGCGCTGCCTTGCAACAACAACCCGGCGCTACCTCAGCCGAGGTGTGGGGGATGGGCATAGGGGCTTTCCGCTGCTGGGCCTTCGGCTCGGAGCGGGTCATCGGCTCCGGCTCGGGGAACTTCTCGGGGGATGCCTCCGGTTCCACTTTCGGAGTCTTCCACGGTAACACCTCCGGGGTGCCGCGGGCTCCGGCTACAGGTCGGCCCGCCTGGGCGGGGACGCTGGGTACTGCTACCGGTTGCGGTGGTAGCAGGCCTAGTGGCGGGGTCACGGCCTCCGGGACGGGTGGCGAGGGAGGCAACGGGGGGAGAGGGCTTGGACCGGGCCCCACAGCCGCGATGACCGGCCCTTCAAGGGCATCGGGACGTGGGTCACTCACCCTTCCTTTCTCCGCTTCCTCCTCGCGTCTCCGCACGGTGGCTACAACGTCCGCCATGTCGGCCTCCCACTCCTCCATGAGGAGCTGCATCCTGACCTGCAGCCTTTGGTAGAGCTGCGCAGTTCGGATTTCCACCCACGCTGCGGTTCCCGGCGCGGGGGCCACGGTGTTTCGGGACGGCATCCACATGGTGTCTTTCTCTCTTTCTTCCAGGAACGGTTTGTTTGCAGGGTCCTGGCGTCCCTGCTTTTATAGCCGCAGCTACATGCGTCCAGCCGCCATCGCGTCCCCCTTAGCTCTTTCCGGCCCCTCCTCTCTCGGGGCGGGGTTTTGGCCTTCGCGCCTCTACTGCTCGAGAAGACGCTCGAGCGGGAACTTTTCGCGCCAAAGATGGTGGCTTCTGAAATTTTCCTGCCGGATACCTCCGGCGGTAACAAGGCGCACCTCTACCAGACGGCAGAGCGGTAAGATCCTGTTCGTGACGCCAAGTTGTCGCGGGCGGGGAGGAGGGTGTCAGCACACTATGCTCACCCCCTTCTGCTCGGGTCCGGCGGCTGCTGCTCAGTGGTGGCTCGAGCGGTGGGCCGGATCCCGGGGGTTTCTCGAGCGGCACTCCTCGCCCGTGAGTGAAAGGGGGTTGTTGGGTGTGGGAATTGTTTATTGTCCGTGACGCCACCCACGGCCGTGGTGATTTCACCACCGCTGCTCAATATGGGGATCCCGGGGATGGTGATGCGGAGCAGCTAGGTGTTGTGTTGCCCCTCCGTGGGTAGGGGTTGGTGATCCCGGGACCCGGTGATGGTGAGGGAGGTGCAGGGCCTGGTGGGCGCAGGGACGCGGGGGCAGCGCCGTGCCTACCTGGGGTGTGGGGTGTGGTGGTGTTGTGACCTGTGACCCCTGGCTTGCCCAGGGCGTCACATATGCCCCGTGCTCTGTCTGTATGCCCCGTGCTCTGTCTGTATGCCCCGTGCTCTGTCTGTATGCCCCGTGCTCCCATGTTTGCCCCGTGCTCCCATGTTTGCCCCGTGCTCTGTATGCCCCGTGCTTGCTCTGTATGCCCCGTGCTCGATCTGTATGCCCCGTGCTCCCATGTTTCCCCCGTGCTCCCCATGCCCCGTGCTCTCATGTTTTCCCCGTGCTCCCCGTGCCTTGTGCTCCCATATTTTCCTTGTGCTCCCCGTACCCCGTGCTCCCATGTTTTCCCCGTGCTCCGTGTTCCCATGTTTCCCCCGTGCTCCCCATGCCCCGTGCTCCCATGTTTCCCCCGTGCTCCCATGTTTTCCCCGTGCTCCCATGTTTCCCCCGTGCTCCCCATGCCCCGTGCTCCCATGTTTTCCCCGTGCTCCCCGTGCCCCGTGCTCCCATGTTTCCCCCGTGCTGGTACTGTCCCCCACACCTTGGCACAGCCGCAAACAGCTTTAAAAAAGGAAAAAAAAAACTCAGCATCTAGCAGCAGCTCCACCGCGCGACCACAAGACACCGGCGCCGTCTACTGAGTGACGCTCCTCCGTCTCCTAGGGAACAGGCCTGCGGCCCAGGAGAGGAGGCGTGTCAAAGGGAGGTGAGATGTCTCCTCTGCTAAACACAACGTTGAACTGCCGGTGCGATCACATCGGCAGTTCAACGTGGCTCAGTGTGGTGACAGCGCGCGTGCCAACACAAACGGCTCTGCGTGCCCAGTGTGGCACGCGTTCCATAGGTTCGCCATCACTGGACCACCGCCGATCAATTGTTCCGGAAATGCTCAGTTCTGGAGCTGCCCGTCAACTGATAGCAGCCAGGGCCGGGTATTGCACATTAGCCTACCATTCAAATCAGTAGTAGTCGGATGTGCAGTATCCGGCCAAGGCCGCTATCAGATGACGGAGCAGCTCCAGAACTGAGCATTTCCGATGCCTGCTGCTCCCTTCGTCACCGAGAACAGTTGATCGGTGGAAGTGCGGGCTGCCGGACCCCAGCCGACCAGTGTGGAAGTGCGGGCTGCCGGACCCCAGCCGATCAGACATTGATGACATGTCCTTAGGATACTATCCTAAGGACATGTCATCAATCTCTGATCGGCTGAATGCTCGGTGATGCTCAATGTGCACCAAGCACCTCACTGGCATATCTGAATTAAAAATAATTCTGACAAACCCAACCACAGAATAGGATGTAGGGGTATCGCCACCTATGAAACGGTTAAAAGTGCTATGACTTTAAGAGGCAGTGCTGCCCTGTTTTCTGTATGTTATGGACTAGCTAGTTCATCCAGCGCTCCCCCTCTGGACTGCGGACTAGGGGTAACCGGGCTCCAAAAAGTGCAGAAAGAGGGAAAGAGCGGCAGAAGAGTTTTCGGGTAAACAGAAGAAGTCGGGTCACCTGATTGTGTCAAAGAGAGGAGACACTGCCTGCGTTCTGCTGAAGAACTGTGGTGTCAAAGTGGATCCACTGGTCCAAGATACCGTTCACTGACCCAGAGGAGCGGACCCAAGCAGCTACCAAGACTTCACCACAGCCACAGGAGGTGGAAGCAGACAGGCTGATAGGTATCCGCCAGGAGGTAGCCCTGATGGTTTTAATACCTCTGCAGCTGGCGCCACAGGACGATGTCCAGGAACTGGAGTGGATCTGGCAGAAGCTGGTGCAAACTGGAGCAGATTGGTCACAGGCAAGTGGGGGATGCTTGTGGGTCTGAAGAGCACAGCATGGTTTCTGGTGGCTTCACGGGCACTACTAGGCACAATGGATACAGAGTCACACAACAGTACAGAGCACAGGTAAGGGCATGGGAATATGACAAGTAGCACAGGCAAACAAGCTACAGGGACACGTTGAACAGGCACCTCCCAGAGGGGGAGGATGCCTTATGTACACTTTGCCTGAAGGCGGGGACCGAGAGACACTTCTGAAATTGGTTGTGCTGGCCCTTTAAGAAAAGGAAAAGCAGAGCAGCTGTGCCCTAAGCGCGCTGCTGAGAACCCTACTCTGCAAGCATGGGGCGCAGGAGTTAGAGAACAGGCCAGGCAGTGTAAAGGAGGAGGAGACAGCATGAGAACATTGGCGTCCCTGACACACGGGAAGCGGAATGCTGACATGGCTACAGAGGAAACCTGGGGACTGTGGGACTGGACAGATACAGCAGGAGCAAGGGAGGTGAGCAGGGAAGAGTGTCGGCGCTCCTGGGCTAGGAGTGTCCAACGGTTCGACAGGCGGTTTGAGAAGAGAATAGGTATGGTGTATCTGTGAGCGATACAGCGAGCCTGACTGTGAGAGTGAATTGGTCACTGTCGAGCGAGTACCGAATTAAGACGCTCCTAGGCCGGTGAATTCGAATAGATGAAGAGACGTCCCCTGGAGGAGTCAGGAGACTCCGGGTCCATGTGAGAAGTAGAGTTCCCTCTGCCCTCCAAGGAGAAGTGCATACCGACGAGCATCACAACACCGAACTCCCGGGAGTGAACTTGTTCCTCTTCGATGACATGCTTCTTTACCTGTGCGCGTATCCTAGGCCTCAGTAGCCAGACAGCGGTAATAGCACGGCCCAAGTAGCGGAGGCCAGCTAGGTTGATAATGTAGTGCAGTTGTGAGTATATTGTGCTTGGCTGATTGTACTGTTGAATTGATATTTGAAATAGCTAGGGCAATGTATTCTTGGGGCACTCCAACTAGACACTGACTGTTACCAGGTTACTCACTAGCATAAACACTTATCTCCAGCCTGTAAATTAAGCTGTACCCTAGTTATTGCCACCTCGTCTTGTGTCCCGTAATTGAACTCTGCACAGTGGTGGTCCCTCAGCCATCGCTACAAAGACTTTGCAGATGATTTTTATTATTGGTATGTCCCCTACAAGGTTCTGTGCTTGGTTTGAACAGTTATTTTGTGCTGACAGAGTCTCTTTAGTGCAGATTTTGCAGCATGTTTCATATCTTGTTTAGGCTAAGTTCACATTTCCGTTGTTTTGTATCAGTCACATGCATCGCTTGACGCATGTGACTGATGCGCTGTTCAACGCTGTACAACGGATGACAAAGAACAGAATTCTTTGTCGGATTCCGTTGTGTGCGGGGGGCGGAGTTCGGGGGGGGGAGCCGAGCGGGGCCGTGGCACTGAGGACGTCAGTGCCGCAGGGACTGAAGGACAGGTGAGTGTGTGTGTGTGTGTGTGTGTGTGTGTGTGTGTGTGTGTGTGTGTGTGAGTGAGTGTGTGTGTGTGTGTGTGTATACACATGCTGAATGCGGGAGGGGGCGGAGCCGAGGGGGGGTGGGGCCAGGCGCTGAGGATGTCAGTGGCAGTGCTGCGGTCTGCATGGCTGGGGACAGGTGAGTGTATGTGTGAGTGAGTGAGTGAGTGTGTCTGTGTGTGTACACACATGTGCGGAGTGCGGGAGGGGGCGGGGCTGAGCGGGGAAGTGTCGGCCTCCCTGCACACGTATAGCAAAATTAGGGACAAAGCCCGGGAATATTTATAAACAGTAAAGGTACGTTATTCCCATTTACAAAATTTTATTAAAGATATAAAACACACCATTAATGGAAAAAATAGACCAAAAGGTCACAGTGAAATAAATACAGTGAACACATACAAAATATATAATTCCAATTTCTGTGGGACCAGAGGGCTCAAGACTTAACTTGGAAATAGAAATACATTCAGGCAGCGCCACAAATAGAAGATTTTGGATGCTTGCTGTCCATGAACGTCCAAATGAATATAAGTCAGCACTCTCCAGGTGTCCCCTTGTTTCTTGTTAAATCAAGGAATGGCAACTGTTTCCTTCAGTTTAGTAGAAGTAAGCCATTAAATTCAAGATTTACATCAATCTCCACCTCAACGCGTTTCCCCACATAATAAATATGTGGTTCATCAGGAGGCTACAAAACAGATAAGTTCTATCAGCAACAAGTTGGAAAAAGTATTCACCTAGATTGCATACTCATACATTGCATCAAAAATAGGCATGTAAAATAACAGAACAACACAGTAATATAATAGTACCTGCCCAGGGAGAAAAGGGTATTAGATGTGCAGATCCATGGCGCCCATCACACAGGATCAACGGCTAGTCAGGCAATGCTGAAAGGAATGTACTGCCATAGTCCAGAGAGGCGTCATGGAACTGCACAAAACTGGGAGATTTAAATAGCCCACGGTCTTCTAATCAGCTGTAGGCGGTCAAGGCAATCATACTGATGCCGATATCGGCACATGTGCGCATGCCTGATAGGATTGCGCACACCTGAGAAAAACCAGGGAGACTGATATATTGGAGGCGCCTCCGTCCATATCACGACTGCGCCTGCCCAGAGTCTCATTGGCAGCGTGCATGTGCCGACGGAGGCCCTCATGTGCCAAAAAGTAGATGGATATAAACACAAGGACTGCGCATGTCCGAGGATCATGAAAATCGTGACGCCCACAAGAGCGCCGCCGTCCAGATCACCACTACGCCTTCGCCAATCAACAGGCAGCGCGCACATGTGGACGGAGGCCTCAGGATGCCAAACTTAAGGGAAGGTAAATAGAAGCACAGCGCATGCGCAAAAACCAACGGAGCCTGCATATAGATAGTAGAATAGTGCAGAAAACCGTATATTATATGCGCAGGTATAGGTAAAAAAATTAATAAATACTAAGTGCCTCTTCCATGAATATAATATTAACTTTTAACCTCCATTAAAAAATATCCTTATGTATATTCATAACGATGATAGGGATTAGGGGGTCCCTTATTCGAGGAGGATATAAATAAGATAGATACTGAAAGGGACGCCACGATAGACATGACCCTCATCTATAGCAACATATGCCACAGAGGCGTACATAATCATACAGGAGCGCCATATCAGATCAAATCCCTAGTAGGCACATAGATTACATAGGCATAAAAATGGAACTTGATGAACAAACTGATAACATCATGCTGCATCAAATACTGTCAAAGATATTCAACAGAAATACAATCGTTCCCAGTCAGACACATCCCCCAATAAGTGAGGGTACATCTATAACCAGGCTCCCATAGCAAGGACTACAATGCATAGATATTTACCAACAATATGGTCCATTCCAAAAGGAAAGGAAGTTTGTAAAGTAGAGCAAAACAGGTTTAAACTATACAAATTTTAACACCGCTTCAAAGCTAAGTGGGAAGGAAGCAGCCAAAGGAAAGCTGTTCATTCAGCCCCCTTGGGGTTAGAGATCCCATTTTGAATATCCAGGCGGATTCCTTCTGCAATAATGTCCTATCAAAGTCCCCTCCCCTAAGGTTGGGTTTCACCACCTCCAAAATGGAAAATCGGATTTGGGCTACATCTCCCCCATGTATCATATTAATGTGACGGGAAATTGAGGTATCCCTTTCATTCCTAATATCCGAGAGATGTTCACCCACCCGCCTCCGGAGTTCTCTTAGGGTCTTACCTATATAGTCGAGGGGACAAGTACAGGTAGCCCTATAGACAACTCCGGAGGTTTTACAATTGCCAAAATCACGCAGAGGGAAAATCTTCCCTGTAGCTGCACTAATCACCCTTTTACACTGTTCCATAGATCCACAGTATTTACAGTTCCCACAACGAAACATCCCACAGATGCGTCTATCTAACCAAGTCCCCTGAGGTTTAGGTCCCTGGTACATACTATGTACTAGCTTGTCGCCTATGGTACGACCCCGCCTGTAGGTAATACTTGGAAGCTTATTGATATATTTCACCAGATCAGGGTCAGCTCTCAGAATCTTCCAGTGCTTTTTTATCACTGAGAAGACTCTTTCAGACTGTACATCATATGTACCAATAATACGTGTAATGTTCTGATCATTATCACGCACCCGGGGGACCATGATGTTATGTCTCTTAGTATTCTTAGCAAAAGCATAAGATTGCTGAATGATCTTTTTTGGGTAGCCACGGTCTAAAAATCGACCAAACAGGTCAGTGGCCTGTGCCTTAAAGTCTTCTTCCCTAGAGCAGTTTCTGCGTATTCGCAGAAACTGCCCTTTAGGGATACCCCTCTTGAGGGGAATAGGATGGTGGCTGTCCCATTTCAAAAGGGAATTGGTCGCTGTGGGTTTTCGGTGGGTCAAAGTGTGAATCTTACCCCCCTCATCTTTTTGTATGACCAGGTCCAAAAAGGTGATGGATGTCGGGTCGCAGGTGTGGGTGAATCTCAGGCCTAAGGAATTGTTGTTGAGGCCCTTAACAAATTTCTCAAACTCAAAAATAGACCCTGTCCAGAGGATGAGAATGTCATCAATGTATCGGACCCATAGTCCGATACATTGATGAGGTTCCCCATCCTCTCCCCCAAAAACCACTGTTTCTTCCCACCAGCCCAGGTACAGGTTCGCATAGCTGGGGGCACAAGGGCTCCCCATTGCTGTACCCCTGAGCTGGTGGAAATACTTAGTGTTAAATAAAAAATAATTATGATACAGGGTAAAGGATAGGAGCTCTCCAACAAACCTGTTATGCCTCACACAGTCCACAGCCCTTGATCTCAGAAAAAAATCCACTGCCCTGAGTCCCAGGTCATGGGGAATGGAACTGTAGAGTGCCTCGACGTCAATGGAGGCCAGGATAGTGTCCGGGCCCACATCGACGTCTTCGAGAATTTGCAAAAGGTGGGGGGTGTCCCGGACATAAGAAGGGAGGGATGTAACGAAGGGGCGTAAAACCCTGTCAACATAATTGCCAACATTTTGGGACAAGGAGTTAATGCCTGCCACAATGGGCCTACCCTTCAAAGGTTCAAGACCCTTGTGCACCTTTGGAAGTGCATAGAAGACCGGTATCACTGGGTGTTGCGGTACCAGATATTCATATTCACCCAGCGATATCAGGTTATCCTGCCTAGCCTCATTAAGTATAGTGTGAAGGATATCAGTGTAGGCTTTTGTGGGGTCACATGTTAATCGTTCATAGGTATCCAAATCATCAAGCAAAGCATGACACATGTCGAGATATTTCGTGTGGCTTAAAACCACAAGGTTACCGCCCTTATCTGATTGCTTGATGATAAGATCCCTATTTTTTGATAGTCGGTCCAATGCCTGGAATTCACCTTCCGTAAGATTAGACCCTATGCCATATAGAGAGTGAGGTATTTTTTGGAGGTCCTCTTGTACAAGTTTTAGAAAGATATCAATACTAGTACAATTGGTGGTAGGAGGAGATTTTTTACTTGGTCTCCTTAAATCAGTAAAGGGACCATCACCCCTCCCCCTACTGTTGTCCCTAAGTAGATCAGAAAGGGACTGAAAACATTCAAAGTCCTCCTCTAATATACCTAAGTCCCTACACTGTTCCCTAGTGTGATGTTCAAAAAACAATTTCCACCTAAGCTTTCTTCCAAAGAGTTCCAGGTCTTTAATCCAGCCAAAACAATCGAACCTATTGCAGGGAATGAAACCCAACCCCTTAGATAACACTGTATAATCTTCATGAGATAGAGAGGTATCGGAAAGATTTAATATCCTCCCCTGGCTTGATGGGCTCTGGTATGGGGGTACTGGCCCCCCATATACCGCTGCTCCAAAAAAGAAGAAGAACCAGAGGGGCCAGATGGCACATGCTGTGGCCCCCGATGCCCAAATTGGCCCCCTTTCCTTTTCCTTGATTTCCTTGGGCCTATCCATGAATGAGGGTTATGAGGTAAAGCGGCAGAGGAGTTCGTATTGGTCCTAGATCTCTCGGAGTCTGACGTATCCAGATCCGAGGATGATACTACTGAAGGTTGTCTAGTGGGAGGTTGAAAAGCCCTATCCTCCCTATATTCTGCGAGGTCTCTAACAAACTGAGAGTGTTTCCTCTCTTTAAGGTTGTTTTGAAACCTTTCTATTGAGGTCTGCAGTAACCCTTCCCTTCTAATAAAATCTGGGTCACTTTTTAGGCGTAGAGTATTATCAATAGCCGTATTCAACACAGTGGTAGATGTTGCAAAAAGCTTTTTCTCCTCATCAAGTAGCAGATTCATAAGTCTTAAGGAGGATGCTGTAGATTCCTTCCGCCACAGGACCAAAAAACTCTCAGATGCTGTTCTTGGGGATGGATGTATATTAATTCTAAGCCCCCTAGGGACGATTTGATGTTTAAGATAGTTTTCAAGGCCTTTAATCTCCCACCAAGATCGAATATTATTCTTATAAAGGGCAAAAAGTTCCTTAAAGGAATCTTTCAAATTTGAACCCGTGTTACTAGAGGAAAATTCCTCAGTAGAAAACACTTGACTAGCTTCCTCAACCCAAGATGCTGTATTAACGGGACCTGTTAGAAATCCTGCCATACTTCACAAATTAGGTCTAGCAAAATTAGGGACAAAGCCCGGGAATATTTATAAACAGTAAAGGTACGTTATTCCCATTTACAAAATTTTATTAAAGATATAAAACACACCATTAATGGAAAAAATAGACCAAAAGGTCACAGTGAAATAAATACAGTGAACACATACAAAATATATAATTCCAATTTCTGTGGGACCAGAGGGCTCAAGACTTAACTTGGAAATAGAAATACATTCAGGCAGCGCCACAAATAGAAGATTTTGGATGCTTGCTGTCCATGAACGTCCAAATGAATATAAGTCAGCACTCTCCAGGTGTCCCCTTGTTTCTTGTTAAATCAAGGAATGGCAACTGTTTCCTTCAGTTTAGTAGAAGTAAGCCATTAAATTCAAGATTTACATCAATCTCCACCTCAACGCGTTTCCCCACATAATAAATATGTGGTTCATCAGGAGGCTACAAAACAGATAAGTTCTATCAGCAACAAGTTGGAAAAAGTATTCACCTAGATTGCATACTCATACATTGCATCAAAAATAGGCATGTAAAATAACAGAACAACACAGTAATATAATAGTACCTGCCCAGGGAGAAAAGGGTATTAGATGTGCAGATCCATGGCGCCCATCACACAGGATCAACGGCTAGTCAGGCAATGCTGAAAGGAATGTACTGCCATAGTCCAGAGAGGCGTCATGGAACTGCACAAAACTGGGAGATTTAAATAGCCCACGGTCTTCTAATCAGCTGTAGGCGGTCAAGGCAATCATACTGATGCCGATATCGCCACATGTGCGCATGCCTGATAGGATTGCGCACACCTGAGAAAAACCAGGGAGACTGATATATTGGAGGCGCCTCCGTCCACATCACGACTGCGCCTGCCCAGAGTCTCATTGGCAGCGTGCATGTGCCGACGGAGGCCCTCATGTGCCAAAAAGTAGATGGATATAAACACAAGGACTGCGCATGTCCGAGGATCATGAAAATCGTGACGCCCACAAGAGCGCCGCCGTCCAGATCACCACTACGCCTTCGCCAATCAACAGGCAGCGCGCACATGTGGACGGAGGCCTCAGGATGCCAAACTTAAGGGAAGGTAAATAGAAGCACAGCGCATGCGCAAAAACCAACGGAGCCTGCATATAGATAGTAGAATAGTGCAGAAAACCGTATATTATATGCGCAGGTATAGGTAAAAAAATTAATAAATACTAAGTGCCTCTTCCATGAATATAATATTAACTTTTAACCTCCATTAAAAAATATCCTTATGTATATTCATAACGATGATAGGGATTAGGGGGTCCCTTATTCGAGGAGGATATAAATAAGATAGATACTGAAAGGGACGCCACGATAGACATGACCCTCATCTATAGCAACATATGCCACAGAGGCGTACATAATCATACAGGAGCGCCATATCAGATCAAATCCCTAGTAGGCACATAGATTACATAGGCATAAAAATGGAACTTGATGAACAAACTGATAACATCATGCTGCATCAAATACTGTCAAAGATATTCAACAGAAATACAATCGTTCCCAGTCAGACACATCCCCCAATAAGTGAGGGTACATCTATAACCAGGCTCCCATAGCAAGGACTACAATGCATAGATATTTACCAACAATATGGTCCATTCCAAAAGGAAAGGAAGTTTGTAAAGTAGAGCAAAACAGGTTTAAACTATACTATATAGGTAAGACCCTAAGAGAACTCCGGAGGCGGGTGGGTGAACATCTCTCGGATATTAGGAATGAAAGGGATACCTCAATTTCCCGTCACATTAATATGATACATGGGGGAGATGTAGCCCAAATCCGATTTTCCATTTTGGAGGTGGTGAAACCCAACCTTAGGGGAGGGGACTTTGATAGGACATTATTGCAGAAGGAATCCGCCTGGATATTCAAAATGGGATCTCTAACCCCAAGGGGGCTGAATGAACAGCTTTCCTTTGGCTGCTTCCTTCCCACTTAGCTTTGAAGCGGTGTTAAAATTTGTATAGTTTAAACCTGTTTTGCTCTACTTTACAAACTTCCTTTCCTTTTGGAATGGACCATATTGTTGGTAAATATCTATGCATTGTAGTCCTTGCTATGGGAGCCTGGTTATAGATGTACCCTCACTTATTGGGGGATGTGTCTGACTGGGAACGATTGTATTTCTGTTGAATATCTTTGACAGTATTTGATGCAGCATGATGTTATCAGTTTGTTCATCAAGTTCCATTTTTATGCCTATGTAATCTATGTGCCTACTAGGGATTTGATCTGATATGGCGCTCCTGTATGATTATGTACGCCTCTGTGGCATATGTTGCTATAGATGAGGGTCATGTCTATCGTGGCGTCCCTTTCAGTATCTATCTTATTTATATCCTCCTCGAATAAGGGACCCCCTAATCCCTATCATCGTTATGAATATACATAAGGATATTTTTTAATGGAGGTTAAAAGTTAATATTATATTCATGGAAGAGGCACTTAGTATTTATTAATTTTTTTACCTATACCTGCGCATATAATATACGGTTTTCTGCACTATTCTACTATCTATATGCAGGCTCCGTTGGTTTTTGCGCATGCGCTGTGCTTCTATTTACCTTCCCTTAAGTTTGGCATCCTGAGGCCTCCGTCCACATGTGCGCGCTGCCTGTTGATTGGCGAAGGCGTAGTGGTGATCTGGACGGCGGCGCTCTTGTGGGCGTCACGATTTTCATGATCCTCGGACATGCGCAGTCCTTGTGTTTATATCCATCTACTTTTTGGCACATGAGGGCCTCCGTCGGCACATGCACGCTGCCAATGAGACTCTGGGCAGGCGCAGTCGTGATGTGGACGGAGGCGCCTCCAATATATCAGTCTCCCTGCACACGTAACCAGACTAAATATCGGGTAGCAAAGCACCCGATGTTTACCTTGGTTACCCGATATTTACCTTGGTTACGGGCCTACACCGCTTAGCGCTGGCTCCTTGCACCGTAACCAGGGTAAATATCGGGTAACCAACCAAAGCTGGTGACGTGTGCAGGGAGCCAGAGAGCATGCGCAGCGAAATCCGTCGGATCGCGCTGCTCAAAAAACGTTACATGCTGCGTTCCTCCCGCTCGGCGGTCAGTCGTTCCATGACTGATCAGTCGGGCGGAGGGTGCAATGCAGCATCATCAGTCACAATCCGCTGCTCATACAAGTCTATGGGAGCAACGGAATCCGCTAAACGGATTCCGTTGTTTACATGAGCAGCGGATTGTGACTGGTACATTTTAGCGGAAATGTGAACTTAGCCTTACTCTTAAATAAATATGTGACAGCACAGAGCATGCTACATATTCTAAAATCTAAACTATGCCCTCAAACAGTGACTGACTTTTCGAACAGCCTGGATTTTCTAAAACCCCATTTACATATTTTACTGTACTGCATGAACCGTCCTGTGGTGCTCCATATAACGCTACATTATGGACATAATATTCTACGATGCAGTATCCAACAGAGCGCTTCACAATAATTTTTCTGTCAAATTTGTGCAATATCCAACATAATAAACTGTATGAAATTGGAGGCATTCAGAGGTAAAGAAGAAGTCTCATCATACAAAACTATGGCAGCCCTATCTGAACAAAACAGAGCCTGTGTGCATGCGCTCTACTGGTGACTCTCCTGTAGATATGTGAGAACCATTACTCATGTATGTATTATCCATTATTTATAAAGCTCTGACATAATGCACAGCTCTGTGAAAGCGGCGCTCTCACATAGATCCCTAATTATGTGTGTGCAGGAACATGAATCAATAAGAATCTAGAACTGAATCCTACAACACTCCTGAAGACATGACCCTTTTGAATATAAACAACTATCTATGAATGAATCTCCTAAGAACATGGTTTCTAGAGGAATAGGGGGACCTCAGTTGAGCTCTGTGTGGTGTAAAACTGACTACATTTGTGTAAGCAAATGAAAATGCTGCTGACTGGCAACACAGGAGTTAAATATCATGTACCACAGCTGCAGCAATTGTGAGGAGTGAAGAGATCATATTTATAGAGGGAGCTGTGGTGACGCCATGGGGGAGGGGACAGTCATGTCCCAGAGGGAATCCCATGTTTAAATCGCTCAAATGACTGCGGGCGTTCACAACGTTGGACCAAGCTGACGAGTTTATTTTCAAATGAACTAATTGGAACTTGCCTAAGGGATTTCAAGAAACAACAAATCGCCCATAGAAGAGTCAGCGGCTATGTCAGGCACACATAATATGAAATAGATATTAAACCTACTGCCTGCTAAACTTCTATACCTTACTCGGATGAGCATTTTAGATACACTTAGTTACACTGCAGCTTTCAAGAATCAGTAGATACAGGATCTAAAATTTAGATCCCTTGCAAATTACATTAATGGAGGCAATGGGGCCCCATAGCAAAGGTAGAAGGAGAAGGATGGCTGGGTAGTCTACGTGTTTTCCTCAGCTCCTGCTCATATGCTCTGCAGCCCGCTTAATCCACCTCTCCCCTCGCTACTCCCCAGCCTCGCCACTCTGCCAATCCCTTCACTGGCTTCCCATCGCCCAATGACTCCAGTTCAAAACATTAACCATGACATACAAAGCCATGCACAACCTGTCTCCTCCCTACATCTGTGCCCTAGTCTCCCAGTACCTACCTGCACGCAACCTTAGATCCTCACAAGATCTCCTTCTCTGCTCCTCTCTTATCTCTTCTTCCCACAATCGTGTACAAGATTTCTCCCGTGCATCCCCCATACTCTGGAACGCTCTACCTCAGCACATCAGACTCTCCCCTACCGTGGAAAGCTTCAAGAGGAACCTCAAGACCCACCTCTTCCAACAAGCCTACAACCTACAATAGCCCTCAGTCCAGTAGACCACTGCGCAACCAGCTCTGTCCTCACCTATTGTACCATCACCCATTCCCTGTAGACTGTGAGCCCTCGCGGGCAGGGTCCTCTCTCCTCCTATACCAGTCTGTTTTGTACTGTTAATGATTGTTGTACGTATACCCTCTTTCACTTGTAAAGCGCCATGGAATAAATGGCGCTATAATAAATAATAATAATAATAATATACCTATTTCCTTAGTCGAGGTGATTGGAAGTAGGTGGACGGCCCTCCTATTCGCCTCAGCCCTAGGTACCTTCCCCATAATACTAAGCGGTGCTGCTATTGTTGTTTCCTGCTCCTTTGCCTCCCAGATGGCGCTATAGAGTTGTGGGTAGCGCCACTGTTTCATCCATGTGGTCCTCAGCCCTGCTGTGTTGAGAATGGGGCACCAATTAGCCCACCCTGTCTCTGAGGCGGTCATCTTTGCCAGCAGAATTATATTGCCTTTGCAGCAGCATGGCAGCACAAGCCAGCTCCTTACAGACTACAGAACAATCACAGCTTTGCTCTGAATATGGACCCAGTCAGAAAGCCAATCATACAATTGATGACTTTGAGCCACCAATCCCCCCCATTATCAATTAGTGTAACGCTCGACGGTGTTGAAGTGGCAACCAGGAGTGGACTCACTGGACCACAGGTGGTACCGGTACCTGGGCTTACCCTGACATGGGAGGGCCTTAACTAAGTGCCTAGCGGTTATATACCAGAACCCCAGATGATAATGAAGATGGACTTGGCTGCCAGTAGATGCCAGGTGCCACTCCCAGGGCAGTGTCCAGGACTATGGCAGCTGAGCTACGGGGCAGGGATGGGCTGAGGTAAGAGCAGGTGCAGTCTTAAGACAGGATGGCTGGTATAGGTGGGAACAGCAGATACTGACTGGTATGAAAAGGGGAACAATGGGACAGGTAATGGCCACAGGGAGACGTGTTCTAAGAACTAACTAGGAAACTGACAGTAAAGTGACTAAACCACGTTGCACAGGCACCTTCCCTAGTGAGAGGATGCCTTAAATACCTTTAGGAGCAGAGAATGGAGTGCAAGCGCCCTAAGCTCACTCCCAGGAAACCTGTGTGGTGTGTGCATGCCCTGGGAGCAGGAGAGGAAGAGGTGTGGCAGGATGTATGCCTGCCGCGGTTGTAAATATGTCAATGTCCCTGCTGCAGGTGAGATGAAGGATAGCGCAGGGGTGCCGGCATTACAACTAACGTTTTGCAGAAGGGATGCAGCCCACAGAGAATCCAAATAGTGTTCTGCATCATCTTTAGATGAGTGTTCGGTTGAACTGTAAACTGCTTGGGGTCATCAGTCTGACCGTAGAAGTAGGGAACTTCAAGATCATCCAGCTCAGAGAGCTCAGTATTCATACCCCTTAGAGCTGTAACTCCTGTTCCTGCAGTTCTTGTGTCATTATCCACTGTTGTATCTGCAATGGTGGATTGGGAGATTCAAGTGTTATACCCAGAAGTGGAATTGTGACGCCCTGGCAAAACCAGGTAGTCACAATTAGGCTATATTCAAATTGATTCACAGAAAAGGGACATAATTTCAAAGAAGAAAAATCAAAAAAACTCACCACAGAAAAGCCACCAGCCAACTCAGGTCAAAAATGGTAAATGCACTAGCAGGATGCAGCCGGCCCCCCATGATAAAAGGTATGGGTAACACAGGTGCAGAATACTGATGAGACAGCCGCTCTCAACCTACCAAGCCATGGAGGGGGTGGCTGCTGGTAAAAACTTGCACACTAATAGATTTTAACATAGGGCACCAGTCACACAGATATGTGCAATGCACCGTGTCTGGCTCACAGCCTATTGATGACGCCCTTCTATTATATCAGGCGGGCTGCCCAGCACTATAAGTGCACTAGCACAAAGGACAGACACCCAGAGGGCCCGGCTGCATCCCGCAGAAATTGTGCAATAAAAAATGATATATAGTAAAATGATAATAAATGTGAGGAATTGGTCCATATTTTGGCCAAAATACATAAGCTCGTAACCTGTGACTAGTGCCCTATGTTAAAACCTATTAGTGTGCAAGTTTAATACCATCAGCCAGCCCCTCCATGGCTTGATAGGTTGAGAGTGGCTGTCTCATCGGTATTCTGCACCTGTGTTACCCATAGCTTTTATCATGGGGGGCCGGCTGCATCCTGCAAGTGCATTTGCCATTTTTGACCTGAGTTGGCTGGTGGCTTTTTTGTGGTGAGTTTTTTTTTATTTTTCTTCTCTGAAATTATGCCCTTTTCGGTGAATCAATTTGAATGTAGTGTAGGGACTCGTAAGTGTGAGGACCCTTGACATTTGGGTTACGAGCTTATGTATTTTGGCCAAAATATGGATCAATACCTCACATTTATTATCATTTTACTATATATCATTTTTTATTGCACAATTTCTGCGGGATACAGCCGGGCCCTCTGGGTGTCTGTCCTGTGTGCTAGTGCACTTATAGTGCTGGGCAGCCCGCCTGATATAATAGAAAGGCGTCATCAATAGGCTGTGAGCCGGACACTGTGCATTGCACATATCTGTGTGACTGGTGCCCTATGTTAAAACCTATTAGTGTGAAAGTTTAATACCAGCAGCCACCCCCTCCATGGCTTGGTAGGTCGAGAGTGGCTGTCTCATCGGTATTCTGCACCTATGTTACCCATACCTTTTATCATGGGGGGCTGGCTGCATCCTGCTAGTGCATTTGCCATTTTTGACTGAGTTGGCTGGTGGCTTTTTTGTGGTGAGTTTTTTTGATTTTTCTTCTTTGTAGTCACAAATAGGCCCCTGCATAACTCCTTCCCTCATTAGGAAACACATAGCAAACCAGTAAACCCTAGTCACCCCCCCAGGGACAGACAGGCACACCAGTGGGCGTGACCAGGTGGTTTGGACATGCCCACCTAGGGGTTTAGACGGCCCAGGGCGGGAAAAACAGACAGATTGCTTTGGAGTTCCGTTTGGAGAGGAGTGTGGGCTGGAGCTAAGGGTAGCTCCAGCGGTGAAGTCCAAGTTGAATGGTGCCAGGGTAGGAGCCCTGGTGCCTTGGCTAGGAGGCAGACGGTGGTCTCCGTCAGCAGGAGACGGGAAGACGGCTCGGTGGAACCGAGGTAGACCGGGCCAGAGTTGTAGCCCGCCGGTACCGACACGGGTAACCGACCCGCAAACCGTAGCACAAAGGGGGGTACTCGGACCCTGAAGCCAGGAACCAGAAACAAGTGGAACTGGTTAATTAACCGATTGAGGCCAGGACTAGAGGTCCTGTCCCACCCAAAGTCCTTCATAGAAGACAACAGCCCACCGATTAGGATAAGAGGTCACCGCCAGGGCCCATAGATCCCACAGGCCAGCGTCTGCGGGCATGGCTCTGTGACGCCCTGGCAAAACCAGGGTGTCACAGACCTGCAGAAATCCAGCAAAGAGCAGGTCATTCTCCTCCTTGGTAACCTGATCCCACACCAGTGCAGCAGGACAGATACCCCCCCCCCAGTGTAAGAGCTAAACAGAGCAGCAGGGGAGGGGCTGGAGCAGAGTGTGTGGGGAGAGGGAGAGGAGTCCGGAGTTGTAGCTCCTGTTCTGTTACAGAAGCGTGCTCCAAAAGGGCCGGAACAGGCTGTTAGTGAGGAAGGGACATGAGGTGACCGGGGCAGGGTAGTGGCCCACCGGTATCAAAAGAGATCCCGGATCACTGCAGGGGAGTAAACTCCTTGTTCCCGGCCGAGGAGGAAAGAAAGAGAAAGAGTGGATTAAGAGGCACCTGACTGCAGGGAAAGAACAGGGGTCTGCTGCACCGTGTGTGGGACTTAAACACCCTCTGTACCAAAGGCTACGGACACCGGCAATTTCTGGTTAATTCCGGACTCTGTGTGAATTTTCTTGCAAAGCGAACTGTGAGTAACAACATCCCCCGGTCCAACCGGGCGCACAGCTCTCAGACGGTCTCCATCTCCTCCCTGCACCACCTCACCGGGGTCCCGGGACACCAACACCCTACCGTGGAGGGAAATCACCACCTTGCTGCCCACCTCCATCCCCGGGATCCATTAACCGGCAGTGGCAGTGCTCAGTTACCTCACCACACACCACGGGTGGCGTCACGGACAATCTCCCTTACCTAATCCCCTTCTTACTGTGGAGCTTGGGATCACAGACCGGGTCACGCCACCGTGATACCCACAGAAGTGACCCCGTGGCCCGGATCTGAGTACCCCTTATCCCTGGGCGACACATTTTGGCATCGCGAACAGGATCGAACCCATCCACTTACCGGTGGAAGTGCGCCTTGTCCCGTCCGTCAGCGGCGCCCCGCTGAAGAAAAATCCCAAAGTCCGCCATTTTAGGCGCCAAAAACAACAGCTTGGCGCCTTCTTCCCGAGCGCCGGGCGCGAAAAAGAGGCTCCGCCCCCTGAAAACGAGGGCGGAAGCGAAGCTCCGGAGGACCGGAAGCGAAAGGAAAACTTTAAAAGTTGCTAGAAGGACTGCTCCCAAGTACCAAGGGGGAGCAGTAGGAAGGAACTGCAGTTCATGTGACCAGGACTGTAAAGGCAGGGACACCAGGACTTTGCCTAATTCCGTTCCTGGACAAGCAGTAGCCGCAACCCCGATGACATCTCACCCGGCTCCGGCAGTCCGCCCGGCTGCAACGGTGATAACGTCGGCCCCGGCAGTCCGCCTGGCCGCAAAGGTGATGACGTCGGCTCCGGCAGTCCGCCCGGCCACAGCAGAGGCGACACCCGATTGGAAGTCTGCCCAGATGCGGTGCCAGATGCTCCCAGGTACCCCGTCCCGGCTGTGGAGCAGCCGGAGTGCACCTGCAGAGAGGAGCAGGCCAGTGAGAGATGGAGCCCTCATCAGTTAGCAAGGCCGGTTGTAGCCGGTGCTGAGGGCATCCGAGTAGGCCTGGCTCTTACGCAGGAGGCGGAGCATGGGATCCGTGCCCCGTACTGGGAGCGGCGGCGGCAACAGCAGCGACGGTAGCGGAACATGGACGGCTACCCACAAGTTAAAAAGTTGACTGTTTTATGGACTGTCACCCCTGTTGAACGTCCTCAAGTTCAGGAGGAGGCCATCTGCACCGCAGGTGTGGGGTGGCAGAACAGTTTAAAGTTTTTGTAAACGTACCTCCCGATGTGGGAAGATGTATAGTTGTAATGTGTGCACTTTCTTTTTCCAGTTACAATAAAGGTCGGTGCCCAGACAGCCCGAGGACGGGCTGTGTTTTACCAAGGGGGTGTGTGACGCCCTGGCAAACCAGGGTGTCACAAACCTGCAGAAATCCAGCAAAGAGCAGGTCATTCTCCTCCTTGGTAACCTGATCCCACACCAGTGCAGCAGGACAGACCCCCCCCCCAGTGTAAGAGCTAAACAGAGCAGCAGGGGACGGGCTGGAGGAGAGTGTGTGGGGAGAGGGAGAGGAGAGGAGTCCGGAGTTGTATCTCCTGGGCTGCTACAGAAGTGTGCTCCAAAAGGGCCGGGACAGGCTGTTAGTGAATAAGGGACTTGAGGTGACCAGGGCAGCGTAGTGGCCTGCCGGTATCAAAAGAGATCCCGGATCACTGCAGGGGAGTGAACTCCCCGTTCCCGGCCGAGGAGGAAAGAAAGAGAAAGAGTGGAGAAAGAGGCACCTGACTGCAGGGAAAGAACAGGGGTCTGCTGCACCGTGTGTGGGACTTAAACACCCTCTGTACCAAAGGCTACGGACACCGGCAATTTCTGGTTAATTCCTGACTCTGTGTGAATTTTCTTGCAAAGCGAACTGTGAGTAACAACATCCCCCGGTCCAACCGGGCGCACAGCTCTCAGACGGTCTCCATCTCCTCCCTGCACCACCTCACCAGGGTCCCGGGACACCAACACCCTACCCGTGGAGGGAAATCACCACCTTGCTGCCCACCACCGTCCCCGGGATCCATTAACCGGCAGCGGCGGTGCTCCGTTACCTCACCGCACACCACGGGTGGCGTCACGGACAATCTCCCTTACCTAATCCCCTTCTTACTGTGGAGCTTGGGATCACAGACCGGGTCACGCCACCGTGATACCCACAGAAGTGACCCCGTGGCCCGGATCTGAGTATCCCTTATCCCTGGGACACAGCTCCTTAGGCCACATCCAGCCGGGAGTGGACTCCTGAGTTTTATACTGGGAAAGTCCAACTTACACAACGGTGCAGGAAAAGGATAGAGACCACCAGCCGGGTGGGGGATCCCGAACGCAACCGGCCGCGGCACCGGCCACCACCACCTTGGTTTACCAGAGACTTGTGTGTTTTCCTAACAGTGAGTACACCAGCACCCTCTGCGGTCGTCATTCCCCCTGCACCAGAGCCACCGGGTCCTGGGGCCACCATCCCTGCCCACGGAGGGGTTAACAACTTGCTGCACAACATCTCCCCCGGGTGCCCCGTAACAGCAGCGGTGGTGTCCCACCTCACCATACACCGTGTGTGGCGTCACGAACCTATTACGGCCTAGCCCGTACATCTACGTCCCCCATTTTATTCGGCATATCGGCGAGACCCCCGGGTCCGGAGACCCTCGAGCCACCACCCCTGAAGGTTCGGGCCCGAGCAGCGGCACAGATCCAGGTGGTTTACCTTTCCCTTTCTTGGTGTGCGACCTTGTGGTACCCAGCTGATGGAAATGGTGAGATCCTCAGTGACACTGCTACATGGCAACAATATGATGGTGTCTGTCCAACAATTTGGTTAATGGACCACTCAGATATACAGTATTTTTGGCTGTGCAGAGGAGAAAATGTAGGCCTGGTGTCCGGAACCTGGCATTCCATGAGGGGGATGTGTTTTGACCTGGGATCCACAGCCTTTGGTAGAGATGCTGCCAACAAGGTCTTATAAATGAGTCACTTAGGCTACTTTCACACATCAGTTTTCTGTATTCAGGTACAGTCCTTTTTTTTGCCGTATCCAACGTTTCCGGTTTTGTTGTGCAAACCGGAGCAAACCGGACCCACCGGATCCGGTTTTAAGCGGATCCGTTGTGGACGGATCCGGAATAAAACGGATCCGGTGGGTCCGGTTTGCATCCGTTCTGCATCCGTTATGTCCGTTTTTTTACGGATCCGTTTTTTTAACACTAAACAAACAATTAACGAGTTCCGTATTCTGATTGGCTATTGGGAAAATATAGTATATATACAGTATTTTGAAGCATATATTACAGAATGAAGACAGAGACAATCAGAAACCATGGATGCTATTCTTGCAAATTACACAAAGATCACTGCAGATTTTATATTTGAGGCAAATCGCTTGGCTATCATCATCAGAGAAAAGGAGCGACAGCGACTGAGGCGTCAGCGACATCGACGCTTTTGGATCCATCCCCTGACTGCCCAGAGACTGACACGTGGGGTGTTTTCAACCCTATACCTGGAGCTCCGTGGAAACCATGAAAAATTCACAAGCTATGTCCGGATGGCAGTGAATAATTTTGACGTCCTCCTTGGCCTTGTTGCGGACAACATACGTAAAACGGACACCTTCTGCCGTTACTCTATAACACCCGAGGAGCGTTTGCTGGTTACGCTTAGGTAAGTTTTTTTTTTTTTAATTGTATCCTCCTGTAAATTGACTTTTAACTGTAATGTGTTTGCTATTATTTTTTTATAATTATTGTCTTTCCTTTACAGATTCCTTGCAACTGGAGAGTCGCTTTCGTCCCTCCACTACCAGTTTCGACTAGGAATTTCCACCATCTCGGGAATCATTAGAGACACTTGCCAAGCCTTGTGGGATTGCCTCCATGAGGATTTCATCCCCCAGCCCACCAGGGACAGATGGCTTGCAATTGCTGAACAATACTATAACATTTGTCAGTTTCCAAATTGCCTTGGCTCAGTGGACGGCAAACATATAAGAATTGTGAAACCTGCTGCTTCGGGGTCAGAATACTACAATTATAAAAAGTATTTCTCAATTGTCCTAATGGCAATAACGGATGCGGACTACAAATTTATCTCAGTGGACATTGGCGCATATGGGAGATCCAATGACTCGCAGGTCTTTAAAATGTCCCCAATGGGGCGGCGAATCTATGGGAATACTTTTGATTTCCCTCCTGCAAGACCTCTTCCTGGCACATGTGAGCCCCCAATGCCCTTTGTTTTTGTGGCCGACGAAGCCTTTCAACTCTCCCAACATCTATTGAAGCCATATGCAAGCCGTGGATTGACGCAAACACAAAAAATATATAATTACAGATTATCCAGAGCCAGAAGAATGGTGGAATGCTCCTTTGGGATACTAACCAGCAAATGGCGAGTGTTGTTAACAGCCATTAATTTAAACATTGAAACTGTTGATGAAATAGTGAAAGCATGTGTGGTACTGCACAATTTTGTTTTAACAAAGGAACCTTTGTCCTTGGATGACCAGAGTTTGGAATCCACCTCTTTGACTGACTACACCAGTCCTGGATTTAGGAGTAGTGTTGCCTGTTCAACAATCCGTGACAAATATGCTGACTATTTTGTGTCCCCAGAAGGTAGAGTAGATTGGCAAGATCAAATGGTATAAGATTTTTGTTTAGTTTTATAACAAATAAACATAGTTAAAAATAAATTAAAAAATATCTTGTTAACCTTGTTAATTTTAATCTTTCACTCGCTTTAAAAATTTGTAATTTTTACACCGTCAAATTACAACATGTTATGTTTTTGTATTACCTTATTATTAACTTAACTTGCAAAATAATATTCCCCCCCAAAAAAAACAAGAACAAATAAATACTTTTCAACAAAAAACTTTTATTTTTATTACATACATAAATTATAAATTTGTATATCTTGGGCTTGGGGTGGAGATAGTACTGGAGGGGCTGACAGATGGGAACACACGCACAGTTGGAGTATTGAGGGTGGAAAGTGGTGTTGGTGGTGGTGGTGGGGAAGTAACAGAAGGTGAAGGTGTGGTTGAGAAACCAAGAGGGAAACCAGGAGATGGGATGGGATTTGGTAAGGATTGAGGGGTGGAGTGGAGGGATTGGGAGACAGAAGAGGTGGCGGGTGAATTGGCTGGAGTTGGGGTCATGATGGGTGTGGAAGGCGAGATGTGGTAGTGGGTAGGAAGTGTAGGGGCAGATGTGGTTGGGAGCTGGTACTGGGCCGCAGGCTGGTACTGGGCTGCAGGCTGGTACTGGGCAGCAGGCTGGTACTGGGCAGCAGGCTGGTACTGGGCAGCAGGGGGAGTAGGGACAATGGCTGGAGGGGGGGCAGGTGCTGGAGGAGGGGTGGGTGGAGGTGGTTGGGAGGAAACCTGCGCAAGAGCCTGCCGTGTGGCTTGCATTACATGCATCTGCTGGTCAGGAGATAGCTTTTCCATGCGCTCTAGTACGGCTTGAAAAAAGCAATGATTGGGTGATTTACTTGCATCTAAATGCAGCCTGTCCAGACGCGTGCACAATTCGTGTGTATTTTTTTCCATATTGGCATTTATGAAGCTAAAAGATGAACGATTTTGTTCGGCTAATAATTGAATGGCGTTCTGGAAGGCTGCATTTAGATGCAAGAACTCGGGCGCATAGCTCTTTTCCTGACCCCTATGACGCTGACGCCCAGAACCCAAAGGTGTTCTACTGAGGGCAGCAGTGTCAGAGGGGTGGGGTAGGGGAAAAGCTATCTCATCACCAGCAGCTTCAGGTAATGAAGTCTCACGGGAAGCTCCAGCGCAGGTGGATGGGACAGATGTCGATGGAAGGGAAGGTTCAGATGGGTGGGGTCTGTGCCTGTGTTCCCCAGTGGCGGACTGTTCAGGGATCGCTCCTGTCGGGTTCGATGCAGGCTCCTGAGTGCTGCAGACGGTGCTGGTAAAAAGAGGAAAAACAAAATAATAATTAATTTAATTGCTATACAGTGCCACTGAATAAAAAAAAAAGGCAAAAAAAATCAGACATAAAATATTATACTTTGTACATATTGTGGGGAATATTTACCTTCTGCACACCATAGTTGTCCGGAGGAACGACAACGCTCTAAAGTAACGGTACTTCGATCTGCGTCCTCCAGATCCACTCGGGGCCTGCATCTCTTGATTCAACTCCTTTTTGAAGCGATCCCTGATAGACCGCCACCGCTTCTGAAGTTTGTCACCTGAAAGTGGAAAGCACAAAGTGGTTAGTATACAACACATTACATCCTGCAGCATAACCTACTGAACTGTGAATACTTACGCGCTTTCTTCTGGCCACGAGAATTGAGCTCCCCCCAACCTTCTATCGCTGCGTGGCATACCTCGTCCCAGAGTCGACGGGTTACGATCGAATCAGCGTGGCGGCGGTCAGCCATGTTCCACAGCGGCTCCCTCTCTCTAACTTCATCGATGAGGAGGTCGATGTTGATAAATCCGGCCTCCTCACCGTCAGAATCGGGAGCACGCTGTGATGCCTGTTCAAAGAAAGAAAAAAGAAATTAAAAAAAAAAAATAGACATAAATTCACACTGACATGAAAAAAAATAAAAAAAAAAAAAAAATCTTACACTATGACCACCGCCACCTCGACGACGACCCTGGGACGGTCTTGGGGGAGCTCTATCGTGAGCCCTAGAAGTTGAAGCCTTTAGTGAAGAAAAAAAAAAAAACATTATTTACTTATGTGTTTGGTGTGCTGTGGTAAACAATTCCTGTATGAAACTTACACTATGACCGCCCGCTCCGTGTATTTCTCCACCCCTTCCGTCCTCTTCTGGCAGCATCTCCTGTGATGTTTCGGCCACCTGTGTAAATGTCGTTTATTTAAAAATTTTTTTATTTTTTTTTAAAAAAACACCCAAAAAAAAAAAATATACCTCAGTTTGTGAACCGGAGGGCGGGCTACCAGAAGACGACATATTTTTTTTATTACAGGCCTCGCACACCAACTGGCTGGCCCAAACTATGACCGCAACACTGCACCTGTTAAAAAAGAAAAAAAAATGTCTAAGTACATGTACGCAGCTCACAGCAGTGATCTGTGGACAGTACTGTGGACATTACCTCAGGAACACTCTCCTCCAAATAAATTCGCACTGGCACTGAAGCGAACCGTACCCAGCAACTGGCAGGCCCAAAATGTGACCGCAACACTGCACCTGTAAAAAAAGAAAAAAAAATGTCTAAGTACATGTACGCAGCTCACAACACTTATCTGTGGACAGTACTGTGGACATTACCTCTTCCCTGGAGCACTGGACTGGAGGACAGCAGAAGTTGAAGTCAGGAACCAACGGCAGGAGGTGTGTAGAATGTGCTGGATCCTTTTATAAGTTTTGTGATGATGAAAAAAAAAAATTTGCGCATGCTCTGTTTACCAAACCGGATGCGGTCACCGCATCCGGTTTAAACCGCATTGCGCCGGATCCGGCATGCATAGACAACCATTGTATACAATGCCGCATTGTACCGGATCCGGCAGAATGCGGTTTTTTTAAGGGGCAAAAAAACGTTACATGATACGTTCTATCCGGCCGCCGCATTTAATTATTTTGCCGCATCCGGAAAAAACCGGATGCACCGCAAAGCCATCAGGTACAATCCGGTTACAATGCAAGTCTATGGGGATAAACCGGATGCGATACCGGATCCGTTTTATCCTTTTTTTTCCGGATTGTACCTGATGGCAAAAAACTGATGTGTGAAAGTAGCCTAAGTCCAGTGTCCAAAGACATGACATGCTAATTTTAATGTCGGCAAAATAAGTCATTTGGAGATGTATTTTCAAAATAAATACAACAACCTTATCAGGTCTAGTAAATCTATTTAATGATATATACAGTATGATTGTGAAATGTTGCTTTAAGAACAAGAGTGCTGTGTATTATCTGAGGAATACTGCGGACTGTGAGACAAAAAGGAGAACCGGTAAGGGCTCATTCAGACATCGGTGATTTGGATGGATTTCGACCAGTGTTTTGGATCAGATTTTCATCAGTGTGTATCAGTTCTTACCATTAAGGTTTCATCTTTTTTGTTTTTTTCCCGCAGCACAAAGAAATAAACAGTATATTGTAGGTTTAATATCTTACATCATGTAGATATAAGTAATAAAGAAATTTTAATAGAAAAACATTTCTGCTATGTCAATATCAAATGCTACATCCTGCTATAGGGGAACAAAAACAATAATAGGTTCCTAAATGGTTGTCGAGTAATCCCCCTCCATACTCTAATTAGACTCTAACCACCATTGTACGAGCCACAAAAGCTTCATCCTCTCATCGATGAATGAATAGCATTGATTTATAATGTATGCAGGCCTCGACAAAGGCTGAGACTCATTTATCTAACTAGTGAGATAACCTAATGCTTAAAAACAGAGGAATCCCACTTCATATAATTGTTTTTTTTTCTCCTGCAATAACTGGGATGCAGGAAAATGATTCAGGTTTAGAAGTCAAACATTGGTAATTAAGATGCCATGGCGGCTTCTCACTTCACCAGTTTGCTGCCTCTTCCTCTTGGTCATGGCTCATTTACATTCACCATTGCTTCTCCATCCTAATTCCCGTTTCCTCCATTTCTCTGTGATTTCACTCCTGTTTACAAAAGATAAGACAAGAATTTTTTTGTGATTGGAAAATGGAGTTGAGTCCCTTGCCATTTTATTTCCTTTTCTCTCATCCACTTCTATTCTTCAAAAACATCTGCCACCATAAGGAACATGAGCCCATTTAGACAAGCAGAACTAATGTTCTTAGAAATGCTCATTTCCTAATTGCTTGCTTGTCTAAACGTACCAGCAATCGCTCCATGAATGAGGTGATTTTAAGGCTAGGTTCACACTTCCATTGTTTTAAATCCGTCAGGTCCGTCAGCAACGGATCAGTCGTTTTTTAGTTGTCAACTGATGCAACGGATGTGTTTTTCACAGGATTCCTTTCACAGGAATCCTGTGAAAAAACTGATCCGTTGAATCCGTTGCATCCGCTGTGTGTCCGTTTTTTGACGGATCAGTCATGATCCGTTTGTGTTTGGGACAGCCCAGTGGATGTGCCAAACATGCTAGGCATGCTCAGTAGAGCATGACAGAATCCAGCGCTGGATTCCGTCGTAAGACAGATTACGACGGAATCCAGCACCATAGACATACATTACAAGCGTGACGGACTGCGGCGGATTCCTGCCCGGTGCGTCAATTTTGACGGCCAGAAAAACATTACATTCTGCGTTGCTCCCGCCCGGTGGTCAGTCAAAAAACGACTGACCGCGACGCAGCGGATGCAACGCAAGGTCATCAGTCGCAATCCATCACTAATAGAAGTCTATGGGGAAAAACTGGATTCCTGCAAAATATATTGCAGGATACCATAATTCCTCAAGGCGACGGATTTTGACTAATGCTAAACAATGGAAGTGTGAACCTAGCCTAAGGCAACCTTAAAAATCATCATTCTTGACAGCACATTGTAATGAGCTGCCAATAAAGGTTGGTCCCACCTACTGTCTCCTCCCCAATATCCTATAGAATGTAAGCCTGCAAGGGCAGGGTCCTCTTCCCTCTGTACCAGTCTGTCTATTGTAACTTGTATATGTATTCTGTATGTAACCCCCTTCTCATGTACAGCACTATGGTATCAATGGTGCTTTATAAATAAATAACAATAATAAAAAAAAAAGGTTATATTCTATTTGCACAGTAAAATCATCTTAAGGCTTGTTCTGTTAAGGTGTGATCATCTATTAGGTGATAGATAATCAGCTTGCATGTAGCCAATTGGTGGTTGTTCAATGTCCACAGTCAGTCTCTATGAATTGGCCCTTGTACTCCCATACACCTTACCATAGTTCTTCAAACATTATGTATCTTAAAATAGCAGGTTGAAGGCCTCTAGATCTCTGTACAAATGTTGAAGTGCCTGTCATACTCTTGAATAAAACTTGAATTAGTTTTCCAGACTTTTAGTTTAATTAGAGTAGGTGTCACATGTAATTTTGCATAAACCTTGCCGACTGTCATGGCGGCCAAGTTTTCAGTTCACATTGCAGATTCTGACACTTTGCCGATAGTTTCACTGTTGTCTCGGATCAACACATGCTCCTGCTGTGTGCTGATTAATAGGCAGGCTAGCAAGAGTTATTCTCTGCTAGTCAGCTCTCCTGTGATCACATGTGGCGGGGAAGCCAATCACACCAACTCCCTTCCTAGTTATGCTGGATGAAATCTTCTACCCATGCTAGCTATAGGCTATTCTTTGTTGGTCTGTGAGCTTGGTGTCCCAGAATTTCTGGTGAAAGTGTTGCTTTTGCTTAGAGCGGTTGTGGAGTTTACCCCTGTTGTCTTGTTGGTTCCTTCCTGCTCTTGTTTTCCTCCTAATCTCTTATTGTCTTATACCTCTGTTTGTGCATGCTGAGTAACAGAGTTTTAGTTTCCTCTGTCTGTCTAGTTCTGTGGTTTTCAACACACTCCTGTCCTGTCCCTCTCTGGGGAGAGAGGGAATAACATCAGGAATTGTCAGGAACAGGGCCAGGAAGAAGACTCAGGCCTCTCCACAATTAGGAGTATCCCTGAGGTTAGGGATAGCATAGGGCCCCCTAGCTTGACGATCAGCTTTGGAGGCCCGTTTCCCCGCTATCCCATTGTCATCATGATACTAGGTCATCAATATTAGATCGACCAGCTCCGACTCCCAGTACCCCGAGATTATTTTATTGAAGATTCCGCAGACACTGGAAGTGGCACAGCTCTGTAGTGATCATGAAAATTACTGCAAACTCTCATTCACTTGTACCTTCTCCTATCTAGGTCTCCAGCAGTATAATAGAACTGCCATAAAATTCCCACTCCATATTTTACTTTTAGATTTGGTAGTGTGACGCCCCTGGACTATTCAGGTCGTCACAGGGTACTGCACGTTCTTTCTCTCCAGTGCAGGATTCAAACCCCCATGGTTCTGGGTCTCCATCCTGCAGTACTGCCTCCACCAGCATTCACAAATCCTAGTTATACCTCGCCCCACACCTGTCAGGCACACCAGTGGGCTGTTTAAGCTGGAATAGGGCAGTCCACCTAGGGGTCAGACAGAGTGGTGGGAGGGGGGAAGTCAGCGAGGGAGGAAGTGCAAAGCAGAGCTGACAGGCAGAACAGAAGTAGCTCCCAGTGAGTGAGGAGCTGGGAGTAGCAGCTTCCTGGAGTTGAGTAGTAGCCCTCGAGCTTTGAGGAGCTCTGAGGAAGCTGGGAGTTGTAGCTCCAAGGGGAGAAGCAGACTAGGTCGCAGACGGTGGTCTGGACCTAGAGGAGTCAGACCCCCGGTCGCAGGGGATTGAGGCTAGTTGCCCAGGACCTGTCTTGGTGGACGGTCCGCAGCCTGGCCCTATCACCGGTCCGGGACCAAAGGCACGTCGGGGTACACGGACCCTAGGTCGGGGAGAAGCTTCAGGTGACCCGGCAATTAACCTGCTGAGGACAGGGCCTTTATGGACTGTTCTCACGAAGCTCAGAGATCAGAAGCACTAGCGCAACAAGGGGGATAGGGCTTTCCAAACAAGCGGCCCACTTAAATCCCAAGTGTGAGCTCCTGAGAGCAGGCTCCTTCACTTAGCCATAGTGGGGAGCGGGGCCCGTAAGCTCCAAGCTACCGGGCCACAACGGAAAATCTAAAACTTTGTGCCAGGAGGCAGGTTACGGACCACCGGCAGTGCTGCAGGGGACAGGACCCGGACGAGCTCCCCTCGAGAGGCAACGGCATTCAGAGACTTGGTTTACCCCATTGTCAGGTCAGCGTCTGCTTCATTGCTGAGTGAGTACCCGACTGACCCCTGCACTGCATCCCCTCATCATCATCCAGAGCCCCGGGGCCTACCCTTACCAATGGAGGGCAACGTCACCTAGCTGCCCCACTCCATCACCCCGGGTACTCCCAACGGCAGCGGCGGTACTCCCAATTACCGTATACCACGGGTGGCGTCACGAACTATACCAAATCCCCCTGTAAATAACTCCCTTTCACATTTGAGTGTGGCCCCTAGCCCCCGGGTCCGGAGACCCTCGAGCCACGAGTAACAACCAACCCCGGATCCGAGCAGTTCGATCCGCTGCAGGGGTGGCACAGTAGGGTAAGATCTTAGGTAGAATTTCCTTATTTAATGGGACAGGTTCAACATAATCCAATTATATCTAATAAATAATCTGTGAATTTAATAACCTAGAACATTACATTTTTGTTCTTGTACTGTTTTATGTAGATGTAGATTTGACTTATGTTACTATTACAAAGCTAAACACAGGCTATATTTTAATTTTATGACTCAATCTATTACAAAGCTGGGTATGACTTATAACTACTATGCCTAGAATAAGGTACTCAATGCCACTGTACAGAACATATGTTTACTCATTTCCTCTGTTCCCTACTGCTAATAAGTTATCTAGATGAGGTTATTATGAAATTTATTTAAGTGGCACCTCCAATTGGCACACCTCAGGGGTAGGAGTGTTTGGGGTTAGGCCAGTGTTTGATGAATGGAGTGTCACAAATGGAAAGGAGGTAATTATAAGTTGGTAAAGTGGATTATATCAGAAATAATTGTCCATTAACTGGGTATACTCAAATAAAAATAGGTTTGCAAATGTGGTAGAATGCAACAGAAATCACTAAAAATCTAATAGAATATAATGAAACATATAACCATACTCTGTATCAATGAAATAGTTTAAAGGGTTTAAAGAGTTTTCCCCCAAATGACAAGTTATTCCCATACCTATCAGATCTCTGGAAATAGCCACGTCGAATGGATGGAGTTGAGGTTCCATAGACAAAGAATGGAGCATAGTTCGAGCTTGCACACTGTGACACCCATACCAGGGTCCTTGCATTCTCCTGCTCCCCTCCTCCAGCGAGAACATCGCTTTCCTCACCTGTCCAAGCACCCTGTGGTGGTGGTCCCGTCCCGGTCCCATGCTGCTGCTGCCTGCAGTGTCTGTTCACCTTGCAGGCCTCCAATCTCCCGTGGCCACACCCCATTTCTTTAAGGGCCAGTGTCCTTCTAACCCGGAATTACCTCCCAGGTCAGCTGGGAGATCGTAGGTACTTAAGGCATCTCTGCCCTATCACTGGTTCCTGGGCAATGAGTTAGAGTCATTGCTGGTTGTCAGGTCCCCTAGCACCGTACAGCTGCCGCTGTTACATTGTGTTAGTTCTGTTGCTATCTGTTTCCATCACAGTGCTGCTGCTGTATCCCTACCTGCTGCTGTGAGCTGCTATACTAATCGCCTACTACAATACCCGCTGCCACCAAGTATCGTCTCCTGCTGACACAAGCATCCACGCTGGCCGGCTTACACGATACCTTTTTCTACAAATATCCACGCCGGACGCTGTGGCTGTATCATCCCTCTGTCCATCCATTTTTCCATCCGTCCTGGACGGAATTTCGACTCTCGCTGCTGCCTCAACCTATTACCAAAGACTGTCGCTCCTGTACCCCTGGGGCCAGCCGACGCAGCACCAATCTTCCTGAGTAGCACCCGGACTCATACCTGCAGTGTAACACCCTCACCTTTAGGGGCTCTGTAGAAGTCAAGGCTCAGGTCCATAACCAAGCCCCTCTGGGTTTTCTGTGTGCTGCGGCCCAGTGGGTTCACTAACATCTTTGCTCGCCCGCAAGCATAACACACACATCTACGCCATTCAAAGCGAAACTGCCGAGTCCCACCATCAGATTTCTGCCCGCGAGCATAGCACACATCTATGCCGTTCAAGGCGAAACTTCAGAATCCCACCGTCAGTGTTCCACAGCCCTAATCTCTTGCCATTTTGATCTCCCAGATCCTACAGAGATGGGATAACATGAGATTTTGAGAATACCTGTTTAATGACTTTGTAGTTACTGTATGATTCGCATATGTTAGCTTGTCGGCATATAGTCATTGCCAAATTATGACAAAATGGAAAATTGTGGTTCGGCATATTGTGGATCGGATAGACAGATTGCTGGGTGGGGCTGGGGAAAACCCAGCGGTCATGGTGCACATTGGTACTAATGACAAAGTTAGAGGCAGGTGGAAGGTCCTTAAAAATGATTACAGGGAACTAGGAGAGAAGCTGAAGTCCAGGACCTCCAAGGTGGTGTTTTCAGAAATACTACCGTTGCCACGAGCGTCACTAGAAAGACAGCGGGAGCTTAGGGAGATAAACACGTGGCTTAGAAATTGGTGCAGGAAGGAAGGGTTTGGGTTCATGGAGAACTGGGCTGACTTCTCAGTCGGCTAGAGGCTCTACGGTAGGGACAGGCTGCACCTCAATGGGGAAGGTGCAGCTGTGCTGGGGGAGAAAATGGTCAGACGGATGGAGGAGCTTTTAAACTAGGATCTGGGGGGAGGGAGGGTACTGGAGCAAAAAAGGGGATAGATAGAGCAGATAGAGACAGTGAGATGGTAGGGGTCAATGAAGGATTAGGGGGGGATGGGACATGCAAGGAACGTAGGGAAGCTAGGAGTAATAAAGGTGTTAATAGGATTAAATGTCTACTGGCAAATGCAAGAAGTCTTGCAAACAAAATGAATGAATTGGAGACTCTTATGTCAACCATGGATTATGATGTGGTGGGCATTACGGAAACCTGGCTGGATGAAAGCCATGACTGGGTGACAAACATACAGGGTTATAATACATTTAGGAGGGACAGGAAAGACAAAAAAGGTGGTGGGGTGTGTATATTTATCAAATCTAACCTAAAACCTGTGTTGAATGATGACATTGGGGGGAACAGCAACAATGTAGAGTCAGTATGGGTAAATGTACATGGGGAGGAGAATAATGGAAAAATGCTAATTGGAGTTTGCTATAAGCCTCCTAACATACTTGAACAAATAGAGGGTGAAATGCTGGAACAAATTGAAAAGGCAGCTAATAATAATAATCGGGTTCTTATTATGGGGGATTTCAACTATCCAGACATACAGTGGGACATAGAATCTTCTGGTTGTGCTAAAAGCTGTAAATTCTTATCTACTATTCAAGACCATTTCCTCTCTCAGATGGTAGATGAACCGACGAGGGGAGATAATTTGCTAGATTTGGTCCTGTCAAATAGACCGGATACAATTTCAGATCTACAGGTCCGGGAGCACTTGGGCACCAGCGATCATAATATGGTAAGCTTCAACGTAATATTCAATAGAACATTTCAAAGGGGAAATGCTAAAACCTGGAATTTTAGGAAAGCTGATTTCAACAAATTAAGGGAAGAGCTTAAATGTGTAGATTGGGACAAAGTCATGGTAACTGGGGATACTGAACATAAATGGGGAAAGTTTAAGGATATATTGCTAGAGTCCTGTAAAAAACTTATACCCTCTGGTAATAAAACGTCCCGGAATAAAAAGAAACCACTATGGATAAATAAGACTGTACAAAGTATAATAAAACAAAAACAAAGGGCGTTTAAAATCTTGAAGGCTGAGAATACAGAAATAGCATTGCAGGAGTATAAAGATATCAATAGGCAATGCAAAAAAGAAATCAAACAAGCAAAACTAGCTACTGAAACAAAAATCGCCAATGACATTAAAATAAATCCCAAAATCTTTTATAAATACATTAATGCCAAAAGGAAAACAAAGGATAGTATCGGCCCCTTAAAATATAATAACAAGTTAGTTATAGAGGACAAACAAAAGACTGAGATATTAAATAGGCATTTCTCATCTGTGTTCACCAAGGAACTGACTGTACCAGGCATCATTCAACAAGTGAAAAATCAAAGTTCACCACCCGATATAATTAATTTAACACAAGAAGAAGTACGCCTACGTCTGAGTAAATTAAACATTGACAAATCCCCAGGGCCAGATGGCATTCATCCACGAATATTGAGGGAATTGAGCTCCGTAATTGACAGACCGCTGTATCTCATCTTTTTAGACTCGCTTGTAACAGGGTTGGTGCCTCAGGATTGGAGGATTGCTGATGTGGTACCGATATTTAAGAAAGGTAAGAGGGTAGATCCAGGCAACTACCGTCCAGTAAGCCTGACATCAGTAGTATGCAAAGTTTTTGAGGGCATTTTAAGGGATGACATGCAAAAATATGTTGCAGAAAATAATATAATAACTGACAGACAGGATGGATTCATGAAAGATAAGTCGTGTCTAACCAACCTGTTGGGGTTCTATGAGGGGGTAAGTGCAAACCTGGATATTGGTAATGCAGCTGATGTGATTTATTTGGACTTTGCAAAGGCATTTGATACTGTACCACATAATAGCCTTATACTAAAGCTCCAGGAGCAAGGACTGGGGGAAACTATATGCAACTGGGTAAGGAATTGGCTAAAAGATAGGAAACAAAGAGTAGTCATAAATGGTACATTCTCTAAATGGGCTGTAGTCAGCAGTGGGGTGCCGCAGGGATCTGTGCTAGGACCAATTCTTTTTAATCTCTTTATTAATGACCTTGTGGATGGGATTGATAGTAAAGTGTCAGTCTTTGCTGATGACACCAAACTATGTAGGATATTAAAAACTGACCTTGATAGTATAATATTACAAAAAGATCTAGATAAGATGTCAGAATGGGCAGATACTTGGCAAATGAGATTTAATGTTGATAAATGTAAAGTAATGCACCTAGGACGGAGTAATCCTATAACTGCGTATACATTAAATGGAAGTAAACTCGGGGCTACAGAACAGGAGAAGGACTTGGGTATTCTCATTACAAATAAGCTGAGCAGCAGCACTCAATGTCAGGCAGCAGCTGCAAAAGCAAACAAGATGCTAGGGTGTATAAAAAGAGAGATTAGATCCTGCGATCCCAACGTATTATTACCCCTCTATAAATCACTTGTAAGGCCACATCTGGAATATGGGGTCCAGTTTTGGACTCCACATTTTAGTTCATGTGTCAGTTCATGAGTCAGTTCAAAGGCAGGCAACTAGACTACTACAAGGAATGGAAGGCCTCCCATATGATGACAGGTTGAAAAAGTTAGATATGTTTAGCTTAGAAAAAAGACGTCTCAGAGGAGATCTCATTTATATGTATAAATACATGTGTGGTCAATATAAAGGACTGGCACATGACTTATTTCTTCCGAAGACAATACTAAAGACCAGAGGGCACTCACTGCGATTGGAAGAAAAGCGATTCCGGCAGCTAAATAGGAAAGGGTTCTTTACAGTTAGAGCAGTCAGACTGTGGAATGCCGACCACAAGAGGTAGTAATGGCAGACACTATAACAGTTTTCAAAAAAGGGCTGGATGATTTCCTCAGTACACACAACATTGTTGGTTAAAAATGACTTAGTGACCAAATGTAGAACTGGTGGAGGAAGGTTGAACTAGATGGACCTAGGTCTTTTTTCAACCTTAGTAACTATGTAACTATGTAACTATATAATATGGATCATTGAGAAAGGCTGAAATAAGACAAAGATTTCAGATGGACTTTCAAATAGTTTAACCCCTTCACCGCGAACCCTGTTTTCACTTTCCAGAACAGGCAAAATATTTCAATTCTGACCAGTGTCATTTGATAAGATAATAACTCTGGAGCACTTCAATATTTCCCACTGATTTAAAGATTGTTTTTTTTTCAAGACACTTTGTACTTCATATTAGTGGTAGATTTTGGTCGATATTATTTGTGTTTATTTATTAAAGTATAAAAAAAATTTAAAAAATAAAAAATGAAAATTTTCAAACTTTTTTATGCCCTTAAACTAGTGAGTTATATCACAAAAAAAATCATTAATAAATATAATTTTCCACATGTTTACTTTACATAATCACCATTTTTAAAACATAATTTTTTGTTGAGAAGTTACAAGGGTTAGAAGTTTATCAGCAATTTCTATTTTTTTGTATGTATTACCATCTTTTCAGTTAGCTATTAAAAGGTATCAACCACTGAGGATTCTCAGTTCTTTTAAACATTTTATTTTTCATTTTTCCCAAAAAATCCACAAAACCAATTTTTTTAGGGTCCACATTTCCCATTTGAAGAGATTTTGAGGGCCCTATATTACAGAAAATACTCAAGTGACATAATTTTAAAAACTGCACCCCTCAAACTTTTCACAAGTTAAAACCACATCGAAGAAGTTTAGTAACCCTTTGGGTGCTTCACAGGAACTAAAGCAATCTAGAAGGAAAAACTTAAAAGTTTTCTTTTCCCACAAAAATATTTATTTAGCCCCCAAATGTTTATTTATCACAAGGGTAAAAGGAGAAAATGGATCATACAATTTGTTGTGCATTTTAGTACAAAAATATTACATATGTGGTGAAAAATTTCTGTTTGGGCACATGGCAAAGCTCGGAAGGGAAGGAGAGCTATTTTAAAGGGAACCTGTCACCGGATGTTTATAATACTTACCTAACGGTCGGTGTAGAGCAGACTGGTCGGATTGGCTCAGGGCAGATCAAAGTTCTCCTGCGCATGACCTCACTGTTGGCTAGTGTAGATGACGTAGAACGCGTCATCCACACTAGCTTCAGAAGGAGGACAAAGATGGCCGAAAGAGGAGGTGCAGGACCCGGAGAATGGAAACCACCATCCGACCAGTCTGCCCCGCACGGACCGTTAGGTAAGTATTATGAACATCCGGTGACAGGTTCCCTTTAATTTTGGAGCTTACAGTTGGCTGGAATACATAACAGATGCCATGTTGAGTTTGTAGAGCCCTTGATATGCCTAAAGAGTGGAAATCCCCAAACAAGTAACCATTTTGGAAACTACACCCCTAAAGGAATTGATGTAGATGTGTGATGAGAACTTTGAACCTACAGATGTTGCTTTAATTCAATTTTTTTCATTTTTACAAGGGTAACATTAGAAAATAGACCATCCAATTTCTCCATACGTGGAAAAAAATTGCTGTTTGGGCACACGGCAGGGCTCAGAAGAGAAAGAGTGCTACTTTTAAATTTTGAGAGCAAATTTGACTGGAATACATAGCGGATGCGGTGTAACCTTTGCAGAGCCATTGATGTGCCTAAACAGTAGAAACCCCCCACAAATTAACCCATTCAGGAAACAACACATCTCAAGGAATTTATCTAGGGGCATAGTGAGCAATTTTAAACCTCAGGTGATTCACAAAATTGTATAATATTGAGCTGTGAAAATAAATAATTGCGATTTTTTCCACTAAAATTTTTCTTTGGTCTCAAAGTTTTAATTTTCAAAAAGGGTACTAGGAGAAAATGGACCTAACAATTTGTTACACAATTTCTCCTGAATTCGCCAATACCCCATATGTGGTAGAAAACGTCTTATGATGCACAGTGCAAAACTCAGAAGGGGAAGAATGCCATAATAGAGTTCAAATTTAGTAGGAATTGTTTGGGGGTGCCATGTCCCATTGGCAGAACTCTGACAGGCCAGAAAAGCAGACCCTCCATAAGTGACCCCATTTTTCAAAGTACACCCCTCAATGCATTTTTCCGCAGACCATTGGACGGTTAAGAAAGAATTACATTTTTTTCACTGAAATGTTATTTTAGCCACAAGTTTTTAATTTTTACAAGCACTAATAAGAAAAAATGGACCGCACAGTTTGTGGTGTAATTTTTACTGAGTGCAGCAATACCCTCCATGAAATAGTGAACTACTTTTGAGGTACAGTGCAAACCTGAGAAGGGCAGCAGCACCATATTGGACATCAAAATTTGCTGGGATGGTTTGCGGGTGCCATATCAAACTCATTTCTATAGGGAGAATACATAAAAAAATGCCCCATGATCTGTTACACAATTTCTCCTGAATGTACTAATACCCCACATGTGACTGTACTGATTGGCCACACCACAGGGCTCAGGAGGGAAGGCTAGACTTTTGGAGCACAGATATTCCTACAACAGTTCGCAGACTCAATTTGCAGAGCCCCTGAGTGCCAGAAAAGCAGAGATCCCATTAAGAGACCACATTTTCTAAATTACACTCCTCTGGGAATTCATCTACAGGTGTAGTGACAGTTTTGTCTCTGGAAAATTCCCATGTAATCAAACACTGTGAATGCTGCAGAATTCAAATTGAAAATAAGCCCTTGTCATGCCAAGTACATTGTAGTGCCCAAACATTGTGCGCAGCTCGTGCTTCTGTATACACGCTCCCCATAAATTAAGTGGGCACTCCTCCTGACTTTGTTATCCTTAAGTCACTTTGTAACTAGTTTGGCAGTATGCTTTAGGTCATGGCAACAATGGTCATTATGGCGAAACAGTTCAATTTTAGTTTCATCAGAGCACAGGACAGGTCTCCAAAAATGAAGGTCTTTTTTCCTGTATGCATTTGAAAACATTAATCTGGCTGTTTTATGGGGGTTTTTTTGAGTAATGACTTCTTCCTGGCAGAGTGTCATTTCAGCCCATGTTGATACAGTACTCGTTTTCACTGTGGATAATGACACAATCTTACCAGCTTCCACCAGCATCTTCACAAGGTCTTTTCCTTTTGTTCTTGGGTTGATATGCACATGTCTGACCAAAGCACATTCATCTCTGGTACACAGAACCAGTCTCCTTCCTGAGCAGTATGATGGCTGGGCATTCCCATCTTGTTTGTACTTGTGTATAATAGTTTGTACAGATGAACAAGGCACCTTCAGGTATTTGGAAATTGCACCCACGGTTGAACCAGACTTGTGCAAGTCCACAGTTCTTTTCCTGATATCTTGGCTGATTTCATTTGACTTTCCCATGATGCTTCACAAAGAAGCAGTGTGTTTCAGGTGTGCTTTAAAAAAACATCCACATGTGTGTCTCTAAATAACTCAGATGTTGCCAATAAACCTATCAGAAGCTTCCAAAGACATGACATCATCATATGGGCTGTCCCATATAATTTAAAGGCACAGTACTCTTAGTGTATGTAAAGCTTTGACTTTGCAGAAAGAAAGAAAAATTCCTTTAAACATTCTCTCTCCTTATTCTGGTATTTGGCGAATATGAATAATTTTGGTAATCCACATTGACTTAAAACGGGAATCCACATCTGTTTGGTCTTTCTACACGGCAGCGCGGCTTAGTCCCCATTCTCCTCCTAGTTTCTTCGTACTGCAGCAGCTGTTTCTGAGGCCTTCATAGTTAGTTGTGGCTACACACAACCACCATAGGTGTGCTTGCAACTCCTCAGATATGCTTCAAAATGTTTAATGAGTTTAGCCTACAGTTTTCATAAAATTTTACATTGTATAAGTGAATTATGAGAAAAATAGTTCATAGTTAAGGGAATATCTTTTTGTGCATGCATCTTTGTCTAGGAAATTTATAGGTACTAGTGATTGGCGAACTCACAGATATCCAGGATCAGCGGGACTAACCGAACTTTAAAAAAAAAAAAATCGGTTCCGGCCCGGAATTGATCTTGGATATCTGTCCGGAAGCCGGTCCCCATAAAAGTCTATGTGAACAAGAATCTGACGATTAAAAGTGCTGGTAGAAGGGATAGGGGGATATGAGCAGAAGAGCTATACTTACCAAGGCTCCGGCGCGGGTGTAACTGCTCCCGCGACTGCCGATTCACTTCTGGGGCCGCTCATTAGGCTCATGCATATGCACTGCTTTCTCGGCGTCTGTGATTGGTTGCAGTCAGACGTGCCCACACCCTGAGTGACAGCTTCTGACTGCTGCCAATCACAGGCGCCATGCGTGTCTATTGTACGGTAAAAAACAAAATAAAAAAATTGGCTTAGGGCCCCCCATATTATGATACCCAGCACAGATAAAGCATACAGCTACAGGCTGCAGCACCCAGCCCTCCGCTTATCTTGGCTGTGTATCAAAATAAGATAAAAAAAATGATGTGGGGTCCCCCCCAATTTTGATACCCAGCCATGATAAAACCTGACATCTGGGGGCTGGTATTCTCGGGCTGGGGAGACTCATGCTTATTTCCCCCCAAGCCTAAAAATAGCAGACTGCAGCTACCCAGAATTGTCGCATCCATTAGATGCAACAATCTCAGCACTTTACCCAGCTCTTCCCAATTGCCCTGGTGCGATGGCAATCAAGGTAATGTAATGGGTTAAAATCAGCTCACAGCTGCCACTAAACCATAGATTAGTAATTTGCTTCCCACTTTGCTGTGTATTTAATCTGGGATCCAGGTGACCACTTGCTACCATTCACATTGGAGTTTTGATAGACACAAGTCAGGTATGTATAATGGTTTTAACTTTAGTAGGTTAGGGACTGTCTCAGATGGGTACACCATGACGAGGTGGGACAGCTTCTTACCTTTTTGCAAAAATGTATATACTAAGTACCCTGTTATTAAGCACTTGCAATTTATTTATTTATAGTCAGGGTATTTTTCATACAATTTTTCTCTTTGTTTTTTTTCTAGTCTTGAGGCTGCCATTCACATGCTTGTAATTTTTCATGTTTACTGAACATTTGTTACAGCTCAGTTTCTTTTGATGTTTTTAGTAATGGGATGTGTCTATGAGACCACCTATTACTAATCTGTAAGTGAAAAGAAATAAACACAAACACTGAAAAAATCCTTTTTTTGGAATAAAATACAAACAAATCCTCTTGTACCCCTTTATTAACCCCCAAAACACCTCTACAGGTCCAATGTAATCCACATGAGGTCCCACCACGATTCAGCTCTGCTACATCTGAAGCTCACAGCGAGTGCCAAATGGCATGACCGCCCGCTGTGAGGTTGAAGCAGAGAATGAATGAGCCCCTTGATCAGCGGTGACGTCACTCTGGTAAGTTGTGGTCACAGCTGTAGGTTCTCACAGTTCTCCACCTGTGGATCGCAGGTAACCTGACCCCAGGTGACCTCAATAAACTCTCACTGATCTCCTGGCAGAAAACTGCGGGGGGTGGGGGTTCCACAAGAGATGCAGATTTGGTACTGAAATATTATACCATATTCCTACACCAAATCTACACCTCCTGGCAAAAAAAACCTGCATCACTACCGCATGCGGTATGATGCAGTAGTGATGCATTTTTTCCAGTAGGTGTAGATTGGGTGCAGGAATATGGTGTAATAATTCCAGCATCAAATCTGCATCTTTTGGCAAAAAATGCACAAACGGTTTTCATGCCGTGTGGGTGCAGTTTTCTGCCAGGAAGTGCACATTTCGTGCTGAAATCTGGTGCAGACATTTCAGCACCAAATTTGCACCTCTTGGAAGAAAACTGCACCGCAATGGCATCAAGACTGTTTTTGTGCATTTTGTTTGCCATGCGGTATGATGCGGTAGTGATGTGATTTTTGCCAGGAGGTGTAGACTGGGTGCAGGAATATTAACAAAGGGGGGATTGCTCGGCACCACCTGAATTATTAGACAAATCATGTGCCATGTACCTATCAAATCAACTGAACACACAGGAGTCTCCTGATGAAGCCAGCGTGACTGGCGTAACGCGTCGGGCTCTCACACTGTGACTCCGGGACCTTGTATTGCAGTTTTTGGTAACCTTCCTTAGTGACTGTTTGGACTCATTGTTATTATTTTTTATTTTTGGCTAGTTCAGCCTTTGTTATATACCATTTGGTGACAGTCTCAGGATATCCAGTAACAACTTGATGCAATACAAGCACATTTTCAGCATAGATGGAGTATATACTTGATTTTGTATAAGAATACCCAGAAAGGGGGCAGTATTGTGTTTACCCTCAATATGCTTGTCTATGCATTCATATGTCCCATATTGGAGGCAGTGTTTAGTGTTTATGTCTGATTTTAAATGATTTTAAAATTGTGTGTGTTTTGCCACCCTTTATAAATAAATAAATATTGTATTTTTTGCACACATCAAGGTCTATTCCATATTAATTATTTATTATTCATAAGTCTGGTGCCTCTTTGTGCCATATTGTGTGTGTTCGGGTGCAGGAATATGGTGTAAAAATTCCAGCACCAAATCTGCATCTCTTGGCAAAAAAAACGCGATTTTCTGCCTGGAGATGCAAGTCTGTGAATTCAGTGAGAGTTCATTGAGGTCACCTAGGCTCAGGTTACCAGCGATAACTGGTGGAGGACCATAGGAACCTCCAGCTGTGTGATGTCATCGCTGATCTCGGCTTATTCTCTGCCTGAACCTCACAGTGAGCGGTCATGTGCCTTCAGTAATGTAGCAGAGCTGGAACCATCGTGGGACCTTGTGTGGATTACAACGGAGGGATGTTTTGGGGGTAAATAAAGTGGTGAAAGAGGGTGTTTTTTTATCTTCAATAAAGGATTATTTCGGTGTTTGTTTAGTTACTTTTCATTTACAGTTTAGTAATGGGGAGTCTCATAGACGTCTACCATTACTAATTTAGGGCTTAGTGGCAGCTGTGAGCTGTGATTAACCCCTTATTATCCTGACTGCCACCGCACCAGGGCAATCAGAAAGAGTCGGGTAAAGTGCTGGGGTTGTCGCATTAAATGGATGCAGCATTCCTGGTGGTTGCAAGTTGCTATTTTTAGGGGGGCTCCCAATAACCATGGGTCTCCCCAGCCTGAGAATACTAGCCCCCAGCTGTCAAGCTTTATTATGGCTGGGTATCAAAAATGGGGGGCCTGCATGCTGTTTTTTTTAAATTATTTATTTAAATAATTATTTTTTTTAAAAGGCTGCATGTGGGTCCTCTTATTTTTATACACAGCCAAGAAAAGCACACGGCTGGGGGCCTCAGCCTGTAGTCATATGCATTATCTGTGCTGGGTAACATATATTGGGGGACCCTGCGTCAATTTATTTTTTTTATGTATTTTTACTGTATGATATAGACCCGCTGACCGGGGCTGTGATTGGAAGCGTCAGACAGACTGTCACTCAGTGTGGGGGTCTGTCTGGCTGCAACCAATCACAGACGCCGATGGGCGGGGCAAGCAGTGCATATGCAGGAGCTCAATGTGCGGCCCCAGAAGTGAATGGGCGACCGTGAGCGCAGTTTCAGCCCCGCCGGAGCCTCGGTAAGTATAACGCCACTTGCTTTATTATTTTTTTTCTTTATTTTTCCTTTATATTTTATTTTTGTTTTACCAGAGTGCTGGACCCAGATCATTAGCTGGAGTTCCCTGAGAACTATGGGCCCAGATACGGCACTCAGATACTTTTGAAACCTCGCGGATCTGGACTTTTACACTCCGAGTCTGCTCATCACTAATAGGTACATTACTTAATGCACTTTTACAAGAGCTGACAGCAAAGCAGTAAGCAGAAGACTGTACAGACACATTCCAAGTCCCCTGTGGGTCAAAAATACAAAGCCACAGGTGTGCCAACATATAAAGCTAATACCTTCTACTTTTACGAGGATTAGTTGCCCAGTTATTTTTAACATTTAAAAACATTAGGTTTGTCCTAATAGGGTTATACAAAGCATTATTGATTAGAAACTATCCACACCTGTCAAAACCAGTATTCCAACCTAGTGCTGGCCACACACTGGGATAATACTATGTAGTTGGCTAATAGATAAAGTCACAGGTGAGAATTGGTGCGTGCAGGCAAAACGCCTGTGGGTTAGATTTGAGCATTCTTTCTATGGACCTGATGTTATTTATTTCTTTTTTAAAAAACACTTGAACTGGTAAATAGTGAGTGCTGTGGATTTTTACAGGTCTCTCCCTACGAGAGTGTATTGGAAAGAAACATGTCACTCAAATGTCACTGGACTCTTTTACTGGTCACCCAAGTGTCATGGTTCCTGGTCAACTTTAAATGTAAAACATACCTGGCTGAAATGATAGGGCCAGTATCTGATTCATGTTGTCCATGGCTGGTCACTTTAAGTTGGTCATTCTTTTGACCATAGTTTTTGACCAACAACAACCTGCCTTGGTTCGGCTAATTTTGATTAGGTAGATGGAAATTAAGGACATTTCCACACAGCTTGGGTGGCAATTTATATTTCTCGAGAAAAAATGATTGAGCATGTTGCATTGGGCTGTAGTAATGCCCCCTAATAAATTCAGAATGAATATCGCTCAACCATTTCATATGCATTAGATGGTTGGCTGTCCTTCGAAAATTGGTGGGTTTAGCTTTGTTGTAAATGGAACCTTAAAAGGGTGGTCCAATACCTATAAAGCCCTTTATGAATACTTATGTATAAAGGGAACCTGTCACCAGATTTGGCCCCTATAAGCTGCGGCCATCACCAGTGAGCCCTTATATACAGCATTCCAGAATACTGTATATAAGAGCCCAGGTCACTCTGTATAATGTAAAAATCACTTTTATAATAAACACCTAGGGGATGGATCATTCCGATGGGTGTCGCTGTGCTCCGGTCTGGCGCCTCCTCCATCTTCTGCTATGCCTGTATTCCTGCCCAGCCCTGTGCATTACTCGTCCGGCGTCATTCACAGTGAGGTCTCCAGTGCGCTCCTGCACAGGTGCACTTTGATCTGTCTGGCTGAAGGGACATCAAAGTACTGTAGTGCGCATGCGCGGGTGGTCTTTGACCTTTTTTTGTGCCTGCGCGTTAAAGTACTTTGCTTTGCACTCAGCAGAATGCTGTATATAGAAACTCACTGCTGGTGGCCGTAGCTTATAGGGGCCAAATGTAGTGATAGGTTACATTTAAGCACTAACCACTTTTGTAATTAGCTTTAATAATAAATTCCCTACACTTATGCCTATGCAGCTATTTCCTAAATGTGTTTCTTTTCTTTTGTTCTTGTGATATTGAGTTTCAGAGGAGTGTTAGGAGGATGGGATTGCACTCACTTCTGTGCCGCATCTATCACCATTTCTTAAACAGGGAGTCATCAGGGAGTGGCGCTGTGGTCACGACCTCAGTTACTGTTATTTCTTTCTCCTGATGATGTGTCCCGGTTGAGTAAAGGTGATCGCCCCCGATCAAATTGTCACCAGGAGATGGTGCTGCTGTCACTCACACTGCTTCTATCACCACGCCCTGAAATTTGTTTCAGGGAAACAAACTACAGTGTTAGCAGCAGTGACTGTGACAGCAGTGGTGGCTGAAGATGGGGTCACTTCTCGATCACCTCTACTGAACCAGGATGGAGAAGAACCTGCAGTAATGATTTATGTCTGGTTTCAGAAATGCAACTGAAAATGAGCGCAAATAGAGTCTTAACTAAGAAAAAATGGGAGACAAATGGCAGTTGTGCTCACCTGGTGTGGTTGGGAAAAGGCACAACCCCTGTGTTAGCTTTAAGAAAGGCTGCAGATCCTCGAGATCAAGATAGTGTGAAGATTGAGACGAGTGGGTTGAAATCTGCACTGCCAATGGTCAAATGATGAACAGGAGACTAGAATGTAGAGCTGCTGTTTATTGTCAACGCATTTCGACGTGACAGCACTTCTTCATCAGGACAAACCAAAATGATCTGATCACAATGAGAGGGATTTTGTGACATAACTGCTCCTACACCAATAGCAGAGGCATCCACTTCTCGGAAACGCGGTCTTTAAACATCAGGGTGGTGTAGGGGTGGAGAAACAAAATTTAAAGAGTAATTATTGTTTTAATTTGTATTTCATCAATGTACAGTACACATGAACATAAGCAACTTTTGCATAAATTTTCAAAGAACTTTGATACTGCCAACTCTTGGATTGATCTTTCACTCCCAGTTCATGGGTAAAAATCTATATACATTGTAGACAGACTTTCACATTACTGTGATAAAAGATGAGAGTTGGTACTTTTAAAATTTTATGGTGAGGGGAAGGGGAGGATGAAGGGGGAGTCAGAGGAAGATGTAAACATTCTTCTGCAAGTTCTAAGTTCTGAGTTATAGTCATCCTTAGGACTTTATGATCACCAACGACCATCTTTTATCTCAATAATGGGAAAACCTGTATTCACTGTAGACACATTTTACCCATGAATTGAGAATTTTAAGAATAAACTATCAGTCCAGGAGAAGAAAGAAGCAGATTTCTCTAAAAGCATATATTCATAGCAGGTATGCAATTCATTATTCACATGTTCAAATTAGCAAGTAGCATTTTTCATTGTATATTCCAATATTTTTCCATATGCTTGAGGCATTATACCATTATCTATGTTTGATGTGCAGCCTTATCCTTTGTATAGTATGTATTTTTTGGCTTGCACTCACAATATATATATTAGTGCTCACTTCAGTTATCCTATTCAGTTATATGTAGTTTTTTTTTTTTCTGAATGTGAACACAGCTCCGCCCCTTTCGGCCATGTTTTTTCCATCTCCTATATAAGAAAGTCCTTAGTTACCCCTCTCCACCCACAGCAGTTTTTAATTGCAATGAGATGACACACAGGGTCACAGAGCTAGGGACCCCAATATAGAGATATGCCTTGACGAGGCCTTGGGGCTCAGTTACATTGATCAATGCGATTGCTAAATATCTCCTTTTTCCTAATATTCATAGCAGGTATGCAATTCATTATTCACATGTTCAAATTAGCAAGTAGCATTTTTCATTGTATATTCCAATATTTTTCCATATGCTTGAGGCATTATACCATTATCTATGTTTGATGTGCAGCCTTATCCTTTGTATAGTATGTATTTTTTGGCTTGCACTCACAATATATATATTAGTGCTCACTTCAGTTATCCTATTCAGTTATATGTAGTTTTTTTTTTTTTTCTGAATGTGAACACAGCTCCGCCCCTTTCGGCCATGTTTTTTCCATCTCCTATATAAGAAAGTCCTTAGTTACCCCTCTCCACCCACAGCAGTTTTTAATTGCAATGAGATGACACACAGTTAGGGTCACAGAGCTAGGGACCCCAATATAGAGATATGCCTTGACGAGGCCTTGGGGCTCAGTTACATTGATCAATGCGATTGCTAAATATCTCCTTTTTCCTAATATTCATAGCAGGTATGCAATTCATTATTCACATGTTCAAATTAGCAAGTAGCATTTTTCATTGTATATTCCAATATTTTTCCATATGCTTGAGGCATTATACCATTATCTATGTTTGATGTGCAGCCTTATCCTTTGTATAGTATGTATTTTTTGGCTTGCACTCACAATATATATATTAGTGCTCACTTCAGTTATCCTATTCTCCTACAAAGTTCAACTTCACTGAAGTTGTTGAGCTTCACAGGAAGACTGGCTGTTACAGCGGCTTTCAGCAGGCCTCAGCTACCATGTTAACTATTTAGTTGCCCATGATGATGTCATATCAGAGATTGACAGTGGCATGTAAATGGTTAAACTGCAGCAAGCTTTGTGCAATTGGAGGAAGAAGCACAGCCTCTGCCATGTATGAGCAGGCTCAGCTCCTGAGCATGCATTCAACTTTCTGACCTATGATATATGTAATAAGTCGTCAAGGTGTTAAGAGGACTTTTTTATGTTCATGGTCTGTGTTTGGTATTGCAGCTCAGTCCAAACGCACTTAAAAAAAATAAAATCTTTATTTTTATATAGCGCTAACATATTCCGCACCGCTTTACATACATCAGGAACACTGTCCCCATTGGGGCTCACAATCTAGAGTCCCTATCTGTATGTCTTTGGAGTGTGGGAGGAAACCGGAGAACCCGGAGGAAACCCATGCAAACACGGGGAGAACATACAAACTCCTTGCAGATGGTGTCCTTGGTGGAATTTGAACCCAGGACCCCAGTGCTGCAAGACTGCAGTGCTAACCACTGAGTCACCGAGCCGCTCACTTGAATAGAACCGAGTTGCAATACCAGATGCAGCCTCAGACAACGTCTTCAAGACGTTTTGAACGTTTTCTAAAGCAATATACGCTGTGCGCGCAATTATTTGACAAGTATTTTGACCAGATCATCATTTTTATGCAGATTTTCCAACATTAAACTATAAAAACTTGAATGATTATTGGATGAAACAGATCAGGTGATGTGAATTTGTGTAATGAAGAAGTGTGCAGAATTATTAGGCAGCTTATTTTCTTCAGGCAAAATAGAACAAAATCAGAAATTTGTCCACAATTATTAGGCAATTTGTTTTTTTATTGATTAATTTCAATATTGAACAACTACAGTGTTGTCGGTCAGTTCAAAAAGTTATATTTGACTGTAGAATTATTATGCAATTAAATGAAAAACATACAGTTAGGTCCAGAAATATTTGGACAGTGACACAAGTTTTGTTATTTTAGCTGTTTACAAAAACATGTTCAGAAATACAATTATATATATAATATGGGCTGAAAGTGCACACTCCCAGCTGCAATATGAGAGTTTTCACATCCAAATCGGAGAAAGGGTTTAGGAATCATAGCTCTGTAATGCATAGCCTCCTCTTTTTCAAGGGACCAAAAGTAATTGGACAAGGGACTCTAAGGGCTGCAATTAACTCTGAAGGCGTCTCCCTCGTTAACCTGTAATCAATGAAGTAGTTAAAAGGTCTGGGGTTGATTACAGGTGTGTGGTTTTGCATTTGGAAGCTGTTGCTGTGACCAGACAACATGCGGTCTAAGGAACTCTCAATTGAGGTGAAGAAGAACATCCTGAGGCTGAAAAAAAAGAAAAAATCCATCAGCTAGATAGCAGACATGCTTGGAGTAGCAAAATCAACAGTCGGGTACATTCTGAGAAAAAAGGAATTGACTGGTGAGCTTGGGAACTCAAAAAGGCCTGGGCGTCCACGGATGACAACAGTGGTGGATGATCGCCGCATACTTTCTTTGGTGAAGAAGAACCCGTTCACAACATCAACTGAAGTCCAGAACACTCTCAGTGAAGTAGGTGTATCTGTCTCTAAGTCAACAGTAAAGAGAAGACTCCATGAAAGTAAATACAAAGGGTTCACATCTAGATGCAAACCATTCATCAATTCCAAAAATAGGCCAGAGTTAAATTTGCTGAAAAACACCTCATGAAGCCAGCTCAGTTCTGGAAAAGTATTCTATGGACAGATGAGACGAAGATCAACCTGTACCAGAATGATGGGAAGAAAAAAGTTTGGAGAAGAAAGGGAACGGCACATGATCCAAGGCACACCACATCCTCTGTAAAACATGGTGGAGGCAACGTGATGGCATGGGCATGCATGGCTTTCAATGGCACTGGGTCACTTGTGTTTATTGATGACATAACAGCAGACAAGAGTAGCCGGATGAATTCTGAAGTGTACCGGGATATACTTTTAGCCCAGATTCAGCCAAATGCCGCAAAGTTGATCGGACGGCGCTTCATAGTACAGATGGACAATGACCCCAACCATACAGCCAAAGCTACCCAGGAGTTCATGAGTGCAAAAAAGTGGAACATTCTGCAATGGCCAAGTCAATCACCAGATCTTAACCCAATTGAGCATGCATTTCACTTGCTCAAATCCAGACTTAAGACGGAAAGACCCACAAACAAGCAAGACCTGAAGGCTGCGGCTGTAAAGGCCTGGCAAAGCATTAAGAAGGAGCAAACCCAGCGTTTGGTGATGTCCATGGGTTCCAGACTTAAGGCAGTGATTGCCTCCAAAGGATTCGCAACAAAATATTGAAAATAAAAATATTTTGTTTGGGTTTGGTTTATTTGTCCAATTACTTTTGACCTCCTAAAATGTGGAGTGTTTGTAAAGAAATGTGTACAATTCCTACAATTTCTATCAGATATTTTTGTTCAAACCTTCAAATTAAACGTTACAATCTGCACTTGAACTCTGTTGTAGAGGTTTCATTTCAAATCCAATGTGGTGGCATGCAGAGCCCAACTCGCGAAAATTGTGTCACTGTCCAAATATTTCTGGACCTAATTGTAAATGTTCCCAATATCTTGGCAATTTAAAGAGTGACACATATAGGTATGTAAGAATTTGAACAATTTTTGACTCTTTAGTCTGTTAAGGCTATGTGCCCACGTTGTTTTTTATGTGCACAAAAAAAGCAAGTTTTGGCAAGAAAAACGCAGCAGAAAAAACGTGCATTTTTTATTGTGTTTGTGCGTTTTTTTTATAAGCCTTTTTTCCTGCTTCTTTTTGTGCTTTTTTTAGCCATGGTGATTGCGGGGGTTCAGGCACTGTACCCCCGCAGTCGCCGCCAGGTCTCCGGCTGATGTTATATCTGGAACCCGGCTCTTTGTGCTCAGAGTGGTGACCACGCGGCTCCCAGCAGTTTAACCCCTCTGAGTGCTGTGATCAGTGTGATTGCAGCATTCCGAAGGCAGAGAGAGGAATCACTTACATCTTCCTGGCAATTGGGTCCCTGGAATGCGATCATAGGGACCCGATCGCTGCCATAGTAACCCTGGGTTGTCATAATGATGACCCCGGGTTACTAAGTTACTGAGAGTCTCAAACACCATGCTGTCTGCACGGTGTAAGGCAAAGTGCTGCAATATAATCCACTAGTCGGGTCATGCCAGGTAGTCACACACAACACCACACCCCCCCTCCCAGTTAGTAACATTAGGCAACCTAAAAAACCTTGTCACCACCCTCCAGGTTTGATGGCCACACCAGGGGGCGGAGCCAGGCAGTTGGCTCCGCCCACCGAGGAGTTCACAGGCCTGGAGGCGAGAAAACAGACACACTAGTTCAAGTGCAAGTCGAGAGCAGTCAAGGTCACGGGCAGTTCTGTGTCCGTGCCCTGATAAGAGACTACCAGGTGGCTGGATCGGATCCCAGTCGCCATTGGCAAGGAGGCAGACGGTGGTAGCTGCCTGCAGGAGATTGGGAAGACAACCGGTGGAACCGTAAGGGACCGGGACAGGGTAGTGGCCCGCCGGAACCGAAGAGCCAACTGGATACCGGAGCACCAGGCAAGGTACTCAGACCCAGTACAAAGCCCTGAACCAACAGGGCCGAGTCGAATCAACTGATTGCGGACTGGACTTAAGGACCTATCCCACACAAGTCCCTTTTGAAGACAACAGCCCAACCATACAGGGTAAAGCCACCGTCAAGGCATAAAGACCCAAAGCGCCAGCGTCTGTGGGCAAACGGGCTCCTACGGCATATACAAGTCGGGGAGCGGACTACCAGTGTCTAGGCATAGGAGTCAAACATTTACATACAGAGGTGTAGGAGAAAGGTGGAAACCACCAACCTATTCAGGGAGAAGCTGCAGCCGGCTGCGGGCCCTGTTCATCAATCCGTTTGGTTTACCAGAGACTCCAGTGTCTTGTGTCAGAGTGAGTACACCAGTGCCATCAGGCACCGCACCGCACTGCACCGCAACACTTCACCCTGCACCCCGGCCCTCGCCTACCGGGCCCCAGGACCAACACCCCCCTACCCACGGAGGTGTCAACAGCCGAGCCCGCGGGGCGGTACACAGTGATAAAGCATTGCAGGGGATTATAGAAACAATTGACACACTGCTTCTTTTCTCAACAACAAAATCTACAAGAAAAAAAGAAGCAGCGTGTGCACAGGAAGTCACGATTCTCATAGACTTTACTGAGATGATTTTTCCTTGTTTTTATTAATAAAAAAAAAACAAAGAAAAATGCATGAAAAACGCAAAAAAAGCCTCTTGGGCACAAGCCTAAATCTCATTTTTTACTTATTTTGCCTGAAGAAAACAAGCTGCCTAATAATTCTGCACACTTTGATAAAGAGTGTTGTATCCCTACGCCGCCCACTCCGTCATTGCACAAATAAACATCACCTGATCTGCTTCATCCTATAAGCATTTGGGTTTATACAGCTTGATGTTGGAAAATATTCATTAAAATAATGATATGGTCAAAATACTCAATTGTCTAATAATTCTGCATACGCTGTAACTGAACTGATTCTAAAATGTCAAACATTTTTAAAAGTCATTTTGAACTGTTTGGTTTTAAATCTCAATGTAATGGATGAAAACAAACAATTGTGGAAATGTACCGTATTTTTCGGATTATAAGACTCACTTTTCCTCCCAAAAATTTGGGAGGAAAATCAAGGGTGCACCTTAAAATCTAAATATAGCTTACCGGGAGGTGGAGAATTGGCGGGGGGCTGTCTGTGCAGCTCTGTGTGCGGGCGTCCGGGTACCTGTCGGTGCGTGCGGTCCGCCTGGTGCCTGATGGTGTGTGCAGGTGGCCAGGTGCCTGTCAGTGCTGGCGGCAGGCTGCCTCTCTATCCCGGAGAACGGCTGCCTCTCTGTGCGGATGGGCGGGTAGCCTGCTGGCTGCCACTCTGTGCGGGTGGCTGTGCGGACTGCGGTGGCTGTGCGGCGGGTCCCGACTTTAAGGCTATGTTCACACTAGAAAATGGACTTTTCTCAAGAAATTTCTTAAGAAATTTTCTTGAGAGTGACAGATTAGCGCACTTGCGTTAAAAAACGCACCAAAAACGCACCTGCGTTTTTACCGTGTTTTTGGTGCGTTTTCGGTGCGTTTTGTTGCGTTTTTACCGCTGGTTGCTCCCTGCGTTATTGTGCCATTTTCTATGGCAAATAACGCAGTTAGCTGCAGAAAAGAAGTGACATGCTCATTCTTTTTCTTAAGAAAATCTACTGAAAGAATTTTCTTAAGAAAAAAACGCAGTGTGTGCACAGCTAATTTTTTTTGCCATAGGTTTTGCTGGGAAATCTCTGCAGAAAGGTTACAAGAATTTCTCAAGAAACTTCTGCAGCAAAAACACACCAAAAACGCAGGTCAAAAACGCAGTGTGTGAACATAGCCTAAATCATGGAGCCGGGAGTCAGCACGTGCGCAGATGGAGCTCTTGGATGAGAGCTCCATCTGCGCATGCATCGCTCCGGGCACCATTTCTTTGAAGCAAGGACTGCGGAAAGACTGGGACACTCGGCCGCACCGGCCTATTCCACCACACAATCACGGCAGCTTCTGCTGCCACCACTGACCCGCCGCCACCACTGACCCACCTCCGCCGCTGCCACCACCACTGACCAGCCGCCGTTGCCACCACTGACCAGCCACTGCCACCACTGACCCATAGCTGCCACCACTGACCTGCCGCCGCTGCCACCACTGACCTGCCGCCACTGCCACCACTAACCAGCCACTGCCACCACTGACCCGCCGCTGGCACCACCGCTGCAAGCACAGCCTTTGCCTCCTGTGACCCCGCTCCACCCCCGCTGCCACCCCCCCTCCGGTAAGACAACACCGCAGTATAAGATGGACCCCATTTTTTTTTATCTTTTTTTATCTCTAAATTGGAGGTGCGTCTTATAATTCAGTGCATCTTATAAAACGAAAAATACGGTATGTTTATCATTTACATAATAATTCCGCCCACTAATAGTTGGTGATATTCAAATTCCTTCTTCAGAGAAAAATAGAACTTGTGAACTTGAACTCTAGTGCTGACTATTTGAAGTAGCAATCCTAAAAGTCAATAGCAACAACCCTTTAGCAAGCCATGTCATATAACTTAGGATAAAGGCCAAATCAGAATCTCAATTTGTAGACATGGTGTTTCGGGTTGTTAGGCTATGTGCGCACGTTGCGTCGGAGTACCTGCAGTTTATTCTGCACGTTTTCCTTCCCTTGGTTTTTGACCAAATGGCTTTTGACCATTTTTTAGCGCTAATAACGCATGCGTATTTACTGCGTTTTTAGTGCGTTTTCAGCGCTTTTTGCCTGCTTTTTCACCTGCGTTTCTGCAGATGCGTTTTGTAGATTAAGACACTGCGAAATAAAGTTGGAATAGTCAAAAAGAATGAAAAAAGAGAAAAAAAGGATAAAATTAACTTTTAATAAAACTATATGGAAAATTATCAATTTTAATGAATTAATAGCGGTTATGCACATTTTAACAGAAAAATAGGTAAAGTTTATTATTTTTTAGCATTTAAATTTTCGGTTATTGTGTGTGTGTAAAGAAACATTATAACCCTTTAATTTTATGCCAGAAAAGCATGCGTTTTTTAAGCCAAAAACGCAGTGGAAAGCAGGGAAAAAGCATGAAAAACGCAGGAAAGTTGATTTTGGTTGCATTTTGCCATTTCTCATTGACTCCAATGGTAAGGAAACGCTGCAGAAATGGCAAAAACAACTGACATGCTGCTTCTTTTTCTGCATGGTTTTTGACCCAAAATATGCAAATTGAGGGTATGTGCGCACGTTGCTTTTTACCTGCTTTTTACCTGCTTTTTTGCTGCTTTTTCTTCTGCGCTGTTTAATGCCAAAATGGATGTGTTCTTCCATTCAAGCAAAGTCTATGGGAATTTGGGTTTCTTGTTCACACTATGTTGTTCAAAATGCTGCCTTTTTGAGGCAGAACTTTGGTCAAAAACTCAGCTTTTCAAAGAAGCAACATGTCAATTGTTTTTGCCATTTGGGTTTTGCACTGCAAAGCTGAGTTTTTGACCAAAGTTCTGCCACAAAAAGGCAGCATTTTGAACAACATAGTGTGAACAAGAAACCCAAATTCCCATAGACTTTGCTTGAATAGAAAAACACATCCATTTTGGCATTAAACAGCGCAGAAGAAAAAGCAGCAAAAAAGCAGGTAAAAAGCAGGTAAAAAGCAACGTGCGCACATACCCTAAACGCTGCAGAAAAAAAAGCAAAGTGCAGACAGGATTTCAGCTTTTCCCATAGACTTTGCTGGAAAACAAAAACGCATGTGCTTTAGCGCAAAAACGCTGCCGCAAAAAACGATGCAGAGACGCGGGTAAAAACGCAACATGCGCACATAGCCTTACCCCTCCGCAGTGCAAAGCATGAGATCAGATTTGGCTGTATGAGAGGCTTCTGACTGGAATCTAAGTGGTAACGTTTCTCATTGTGGAGAATGACATGTCTGACATGCCAGTGTAAGGAGACTTACAAGCTATGCAAGGCTCCTCTGGGAAATTAAACATGCATATTGCTTCTTCAGAGAGGAAGTGGTCTTGAAATCTAGTGCCACGTATTGGAAGTAGAAATCCTAAAAGCCAAATTTTTTTTTATGAATCAAATTTTATTGAAACCATAGACAATCAATTCACAATTATATAAGATTCCATATTCTTACCATTACTATACATCAAGTAAACCTGAAACAACTTGATCTGTTAAACAAACACCATTCACAACATGGTTTAATTTTAAGAACTGGGTCCCAGAGGACTAGAGAAGAGAATTGTAAGGCTAGAGAATACAGGAAAGGTAAGACTAGATAGACAAGTAAGAGAGGGGGTAAGAAGAGGAAGGATTTAGTGGGGAAGGAAAGGAGGAGTAGGGGTTAGGGGATCACTATAAGTCAATTTTGATCTGACGAACCTTGCCATATGACACTTAGGCGGGCTTTGCACACTACGACATCGCAGGCCGATGCTGCGATGCCGAGTGCGATAGTGCCCGCCCCCGTCGCAGCAGCGATATGTGGTGATAGCTGGCGTAGCGAAAGTTATCGCTACGCCAGCTTCACACACACACTCACCTGCCGTGCGACGTCCCTGTGGCCGGCGACCCGCCTCCTTGTTAAGGGGGTGGGTCGTGCGGCGTCACTGCGACGTCACACGGCAGGCGGCCAATCAGAGCGGAGGGGCGGAGATGAGCAGGATGTAAACATCCTGCCCACCTCCTTCCTTCCGCATATCCTACGGAAGCCGCAGTGAGGCCGGTAGGAGACGTTCCTCGCTCCTGCGACTTCACACACAGCGATGTGTGCTGCCGCAGGAGCGAGGAACAACATCGGACCATTGCGTCAGCGTAATTATGGATTACGCCGACGCTGTACCGATGATACGATTACGACGCTTTTGCGCTCGTTAATCGTATCATCGAGCCTTTACACACTGCGATGTCGCATGCGATGCCGGAAGTGCGTCATTTTCAATTTGACCCCACCGACATCGCACCTGCGATGTCGCAGTGTGCAAAGTGCCCCTTAGTCTAAAAGACAAAACAAAATCACAATTCGTAGACAGTGTTTTGTGGTTTTGCCACTGGACAGTGCAAAGCATGAGATCTGATTTGGCCTTATGAAAGGCTTCTGACTGTGAACAAAGAGCTAACGTTCCTCCTTGTGAAGTAAACATTGCCCAATAATTCTGCACACAGATATTCTCCTAGGAAAGGTAAACCATCTCTTTTACTTCTTAAGGCTGGGGCCACATGGTCATTAATGCGAGTGAATCGCATGACACTCGGTTCCCGCTCTGCTGGAGTGTAAGCCGAGTGTCGTGCGGCAGTCAAGCCACTGTGATACGATCCTGTGATCGCAGCACAGCCACGGAGGACAGGGCGGTCGCTGCGGAGGAGAGGGAGGGATTAATCTCCCTATCACCTCCATTATCAGCTGATGTGATTATCAGACTGCACTCACAGTACACCGATGTAATGCAATTGCAATACGATGTTTCTTTCGCACCCATAGACTTGTATGGGTGCGCGTGAAAACAAGTTGAATTCCACCCGCAGCATGCTGTGATTGCTTTCTTCGTCCGATTAGGGCTGAAAAAAAAAACGGTCATGGGAGCAACCCCATGGAGGTACATGGGTGCGGGTGCAATGTGATTTTTTTTTTATCACATTCCACTCGCTCTGTTTTACTCGCTGTGTGTGCTCAGCCTAAATATTCAAGTTTCAGCACTGTAGTTCTTTAATAACAAAATTAATTTTTAAAAATTCAAATTGGCTAATAATTGTGTACGTAGTGTGAATTACATTTTCTATTTTTTTTTGTTTTTTTAACAGATCAGTAAAGATATTTTTGATAAATAACAATGATGCACATTTGTTGCAAAAATGACTCTCATTTATCTGAACAGGGATTGCAGAATTCAATTTTCTGGCCACAAATACTACAAATATGGGATTCAGTTGAAGACTTTCCAACAAATCTGCCATGTGTATTTGATGAGGGAATGTCTTCTGAACCTACCAACCATGTATCAAACACAAGAATGGTAAAGGCCAAGCGAGCTGTAATATGTCATGGACGTGGGAAAAGACAGAGTGGAGTTGGGGAAAGCACAATCACATATGGTGTGCATTACATGCAGCCATTGAAAACAATTGACATAAATAAACAGTGGTTAATAGTCTTGTAAAGTCTCTTGCTGTGATTACCACATGGTCACTAATGTCGCTGATTGTTTTTTTTGCCATTAAATCATAGGGGAATATTGGAAAGAGCATCTATGGATGTGTTCCTCTTCATTCCTTCATTATCAGAGACAGGAAAGACGATGAATCAAGGTGACTACACTAATGGCCTTTGTAGGTATGTTGCAATTCTCCAAAAATTAGAGCGGACATTTTTAGACTGGAGTGAACTACCATCCTCCATGAGTACTGAGACGGCTCAGAATTTATAGTGACAAATGAGCAATAGAAATGTTTATACAGTTATCCAAAAAACGTATTGTAAAGAAATGGTGGGATACGGTGCACCCCAACCCAGCTCCGTGCACCAGTAGGGCTCTAGGGGGCATGAAAGTAGAGTCAAGATGGTCATTTACTGTCTTATACTTTCCAAAAGGGCCTTTTGATTTTGTGACTACATTATTATGCCCCTTTGTGCGCCCTGTTATCTACCCCTGTGT